>NC_041394.2:353061450-353286450 GCF_900747795.2 Erpetoichthys calabaricus | reverse complement strand
ATCTCCTGGCTTAGAAAAACGACAGCCCGATTACCTGACCCAGCATTGTATGTGTTACGATATTTTTGTCTGTTGCTGTTTAATTCAGGGCAGCACGGTGGCGCAGTGGGTAGCGCTGCTGCCTCGCAGTTGGGAGACCTGGGGACCTGGGTTCGCTTCCCGGGTCCTCACTGCGTGGAGTTTGCATGTTCTCCCCGTGTCTGCGTGGGTTTCCTCCGGGCGCTCCGGTTTCCTCCCACTGTCCAAAGACATGCAGGTTAGGTGGATTGGCGATTCTAAATTGGCCCTAGTGTGTGGGTGTGTTTGTGTGTGTCCTGCAGTGGGTTGGCACCCTGCCCGGGATTGGTCCCTGCCTTGTGCCCTGTGTTAGCTGGGATTGGCTCCAGCAGACCCCCGTGACCCTGTGTTCGGATTCAGCAGGTTGGAAAATGGATGGATGGATGTTTAATTCATAGGCTAATACATTTTTCCATGGACAGAGTCGTTCATACATTTTTGACCGTAGTGCCATGTTGCCTACAACCCATGGACTTTTGACACCCCCGCCATCCTGTCTGTATCCTGATTGGCTGGTATGAACATGGGAAGGGCTCGATGCAGTCAGCGCATGCCCAAAACAGCCTGGTGTAATGCCATTGGCTAGCTTAACATGAGGCCTGTGTTTGTTGATTGGTTAAAAATATGCTGGCGGTTTATCTAAAAAATCTTATCTTTAAATGTTTTGATTGGCCTAGCGTTATAAAAAGCTTCGCCCAAAAGCATATTTAAAGACGGGTTCTTGAACCCAAAGCCTCTGGGCCTCCTCAATTACAAGAATTGCGTATGTTGTGATGAGCGTAGGTGTCTTCCCCGTTATGACCGAGACTTAGCAGGCTGGCAGTGTCTGCCACTATTAAGGTCAGAAAGGAGACACTAACACTTGTTTACAGCTAACAATTCTTCTGACTGAACCGAAGTAGGCTGGCTGAGTCCACCACTTTGCAAGGTTTTAACCGGTTATGCTAACCGAGCTGATGTAGGCTGGCTAAGACCACCACAATGCTAGGTTTTAAGCGGCAGTTTACCGTGTCCATGTGTGGCTGGGCTAGTCGAGCGTTCTCACTGGCCCGTTGCATCATCGCCACTTGCTGGTTCATCGCTGAGACACACCATTGTTTTCTTTTACTAGAAAGAAGCAAGACATGGATTCTGCAGCAACAAAAGCGACCGTTAAAGGAGAGGCCAAGGTGATCATTTTAGAAGAATACCAGCCTATAGATTGTGAACCAGAGAAATCTAAACAGGTAATTTTGAATGTACAGTATTGTTTTTTTCTTGGTTTACACAGATGTATTGCTTTTTCTTGGTTTACACAGTTGTATTGCTTTTTCTTTTAAAGGCGCTGCCCAAAAGAGAAACTCACCAGTCCGTGAAAAAGAGTGAAGCATCTGCTGGAGGCCACATGACATCTGACGAGAAAAAGACTGATGCACCTGTCCTAGACGGCACGACCTTAAACATGGTGAGTCTGGATATTAAGAAATTTTCTGTTAAGCCTATCTACATGGCGGTACAAAATAGGTTCTCATTTTATTTTATTTTAACTTGACATTATGTAAAAGAAGTAATTTCTGCAACTTTGAAAGGCCATATCGTTAAAAAGAAAAATTATTTAAACCCTGATATTAAAGAATTAATTCATGACATTGAAAGGCTTACTGAAAGAATGCCTGGCTTAGTGGAGTGTTTCCTTTTTTCGGATAGAAGGGCCGATGTAAAAAGCATACCGGCTATTTCACGCGTGACTAGATGTATCTATAGATCAATAGGGAATACCGTTCCTTTAATGACACGTGATACATTTATGTGTCTTTTAAGCCGCATAGCCTATATCCTATAACACTGAGGATGATTCTGTTGAGAAAGCTATCCAGATGGCCATCCATCCATCCATTTTCCAACCCGCTGAATCCGAACACAGGGTCACGGGGGTCTGCTGGAGCCAATCCCAGCCAACACAGGGCAGGAACCAATCCCGGACAGGGTGCCAACCCACCGCAGGACACACACAAACACACCCACACACCAAGCACACACTAGGGCCAATTTAGAATCGCCAATCATGCATGTCTTTGGACTGTGGGAGGAAACTGGAGCGAACCCATGCAGACATGGGGAGAACATGCAAACTCCACGCAGGGAGGACCCGGGAAGCGAACCCAGGTCCCCAGGTCTCCCAACTGCGAGGCAGCAGCGCTACCCACTGCGCCACCGTGCCGCCCTATCCAGATGGCTTCTGAAATATTGTCCAGAATTCTGTTATGTTTTACTAATACCCCGTTAGGAATATGTGTTTTTCGTGTGGAATATAACTTTTCTTTTTCCCCACATTAGAGTGACTTTAAGATGGCCTGTGAGGTCTTTAAACACGTTGTAAAAGATTGTTCAACTTCAAGTCTGAAGTCTCAAGACCTGTGTGTAATTTCCCAAACACTTGTCAGCCATTGCAGTCACAGAGCCGGATTGATTTTAATGAAGCATTGTGTGAACGCTGTTGTAGCTTCCGTGGTTAGTACTTGTGTAACAGATGTATTAATGGGGTCTTGTTTAGCATGCCGTTTGGGTGATGAATCTCAGGATGGACACACTTGTCTTTTACTAGAATCTGATTCTGAGGAAATGCACCCTTGTGTTTCCAGCATCTGTCAACAGATCAGTATTAAAAGATTAATTCAAATGGTGTTTTCTATGGTTAAACCCTTGTGTGGATTAAGAATTGTGAAACCGACTAAAATTCATATTCTTAACTGTCTGAAGCAGTTTGTTGTCGAAGTAAACACTTTCCAGCTTATACAAAAGATGCAACATGCAACAAAACCCAAGATTCGGGCAGCAGCTTTTCAACTTGTCTCTAATCACCATTAGTTATTTTTTAAAGCCAACATCAATTTACAGAAATCTAATCAAAATGCATTATCCATGCTAAACAAGACCTGTTTGTGTTATATTTTCTGTTGACTAACTGTTGTGTTTTGTTTTGTTTTGTTGTCAGAGGAACCAAGACTCGGCAGCTAGAACAAGGAAAACCAGGTCCCTGACCAGCGTGATACGTAATACAACCTATAGAACATATTCTCCTTATATTATATCTGCTAGAAAAAGATTCATTATGACCATAATCGGTCACTCAGTCGTCTGGGCTTATGTTTTTAGCTCTGTTGAACATTTAGGGGAAAAATGTGATGAATGTCAAGAGAACGAATGCATACCAGATGGACACATTTGTAATATCTGGTTCACTAAACCATTTATTGCATATAAACAGAGCTTATTTATGCTTAAAAGAGCTAGAAAGGATAGACTTGTGTCCTGTGTGTGTGCTTTGCTAAAAATGTATAATCTCCCTTGTTTTCGTAAAGCTATCAAGAATGATGTGGATGATATTATAGCAGAGTTTGAGAAGGGCGAGATACCCATTGATGCTTACGCACAACTAATCCAGCCTGTGAAGACCAGCTTTATGTGGTCGGCTCTGTTCCAAACAGAGAAAATAGGCTTACATAATTTAGTGAAGTACAAATATATTAAACATGTGCTGGATTAAACATTTTATTTTAGATGTATTACCGACTCACTGATGGGTTGGGACCTGGTTTGCAATTTGATTTGTGTTCTCATCTGTGTATACAATTCTTGTGTTTTCGCTTCTTTTCAATTGAATTGCTAATCTGTATACAAACAAGCTTGTGTGACTATTTTACAACTGTATAACCTGCTTTTATTCATACTTTTAAGCAATTAAGGTATAACAGTGTGTAACCCGGAAAGTGAAGACAACATGTTGTTTTGCTATGTTTGGAATTTTGCTTCAATAAAACTTGTTTTAAGGCACTTTTTTGGTATCTTTTTGATTCATTCAATAAAACTTGTTGTTTTAAGAAACTTTGGTATCTACTACATTATGATTTACTTTTATAAAGGGCATGAGTTTACAAGGTGGGCAAGGTAATGGGGTGCCCATGGTGTTTGGTCTGTACAACCAGGTTTCCTTGCCTGTGTAATAGATTCTCTCTCAAACTTTTCTTGTACATCCACTCTGAAAACACCTTTGGTATCTACTATATGCCTTGCTTTATAAAGGGCATGGTTTTACACGGCTGTCAGGGTAATGGCATGCCCTGGGTGTGTTTGGGATGTACTGCTTTAAAACACCTTGGTATCATCTACGATATGCCTTGCTTTATAAAGGGCATGGTTTTACACGGTGGGTGAGGTAACAGGATGCCCAAGGTGTGTTTGGGCTGTACAGCCAGGCTCCTTGGGTGTGTAATAAAGTCTCTCTAAAGTTTTCTTTTCCATCCTCTCGCAGGGTCTGTCACTCAAGCTCTCTGTACTCTCTGTACACACCCCAGCTCGGTACACAGCCAGGAGCAGGATGTCTGCTCCGCCCCCATTGCTGACTTACCTTTTGACGCCTTACAGGGGCCCTGAAGGACCGGCTCGGATCACAAAGATGAACAGACCCAGTTTTTAGGATCAATGCTAAGAGCAGCCGACCATTTTCCATACGCACGACTGACAAAAGGGCGTCAAACAGCGCACCCGACAACAGGCAGAGACCAGAGTGCAGGGGAAATGACCCATTAATCGGGTGGCATACGGCGTGTACTGGAAATGCCAGGGGGGCGGGACAAACACCTGTCAAAATTTATGATGTATAATGGTGATGCGGGCGGCACGGTGGCACAATGGGTAGCGCTGCTGCCTCGCAGTAAGGAGACCTGGGTTCGCTTCCCGGGTCCTCCCTGCGTGGAGTTTGCATGTTCTCCCCGTGTCTGCGTGGGTTTCCTCCCACAGTCCAAAGACATGCAGGTTAGTTGGATTGGCGATTCTAAATTGGCCCTAGTGTGTGCTTGGTGTGTGGGTGTGTTTGTGTGTGTCCTGTGGTGGGTTGGCACCGTGCCCAGGATTGGTTCCTGCCTTGTGCCCTGTGTTGGCTGGGATTGGCTCCAGCAGACCCCCGCGACCCTGTGTTCAGATTCAGCGGGTTGGATAATGGATAAATGGATGGATGGATAATGGTGATGCCTTATACTACTACTAATGTGCATTTATGAGGAAAAAAAGCCTAAAAATGGACAAATTGCATTTCAAAATTTTAGAGCAGGATTTCCTGGTTTCATTGCTCATTTTGGTTTTGTAGAGGAAGGTTTAGATTTGGAGAAAATTACCAAAAAGTTGTATTTCTTATCCGTAGCACAAACGCTGCAAAATGTCTGGGTAAAGCCTCATAGTTTGCTGTAAAATATGATTTACTGTCCCTTTTCTAGTTTTTATTTTGGTTGAATATATTTGCACTACCTAATGCAACCTTCCAGGATAGATATTTTCTTTAAAATTGGATTTTAAATCGGATTTTCTAATCCATTCCCCTTTTCACTCACCGAGTGAAGCCTGAGCTGTCTTCCAGTGGGCATTCTAACCGGAGTGTTTAAAAATAGAAAACATGTAGAAATCTTTTAAATCATGGCGTTTTGAGGAACGCATTCCATCAATTTATCACAGAAAGGTTGGAATTATGACACGTCTTAGGGCGTTTTTTTTTTTTTTTTTTTTTGCCGTTTTGGGACGGCACCGTTCAGGCTGCAGATGCCTCAGGGTAAAGCAGAAAATCAGAAAAAAATAAAAAATTGAGCGTATCGCGGCACCGAAGATGTCATTGCAATTGGCTCGGACCCGGACAACTGAGCCAAGCAGGTGTCACTTTGTCAACGAAATATTTTCCGGTGAGTCACCGTCACACGGGAGTGGGGGGAGGGGGGGTGGATCACAGTAAGTGGGGCACACCTGTCATGGGTGGGGACTTAGGCTGCGGAAAGGGTGAGAGTCACCAGTCTGCGCGGCCCCGTTCCGGTTTTGGCACTCCCCATTTATGCAGCGAATTCGGGGGTGTCAAGCAGGGCCGGATTAAGATCCTTAGATGCCCTAATCACTAAGTAATTTTGGTGCTCACTTAGTAATTCAAAATATTAAAACAATAACAAACTAGAAAATAAAATTTTATTTTATTATCGAAAATTCGAAATTAAACAAAACATACTTATATAGTAAGAAGGAAAATAATATTTATTTTTGTATGCTTCATTTTATTTTTATCTTAATAATTTTCTCCTACTTTTTTTCCTTGCAAACTCTTTGATTAGATGTTCATAATCGATCTTACGTAACACATCTGCTTCTATAACAGAGGTAAGGCATCCAGCCTGCCTTGATGCATAGTTGTTCTCAGGGGATTTTTAATATAATACAACCGAGAAAATGAGCGCTCAGCTGAGCAGTTTGTGACCATTAATGTTAAAAATATACGAAAGGCAATGACTACATTTGGAAAAGCACACTCAATATTGTCTTCTAAAGTTATTTTATAAAGTTCTGCATGACTGAATCTTGATTTTACATTTTCTGTTGCACTGAACTTATGGCGCACATATAAATGAAACTGCTGAAATTCCGCTGAGAAATAAGCCCTCAGGGTAAGCATCAATCAGCTTTTCACAGTACTTAGAATACCTTTCAATGTTAGTAGATGATGAAGTGACATATGGCAGATCACTTAGAAAAGAAAATCTCTCAGCTATTTCTGTGTATATTTCTTCTCTCCTTTTCATCTCAGTTTCAAGTTTGTCAACAATTATGCAAAAGGTGCTGATATGACTTTAACCGCAAAATTGATTTAAAAATTTATTTTATGTGGCACTGCTTTTGGATAAAGATCTGATCACGTTTTTATCATTACTTGAAGAGAAAATGGCATCCGAAATTTTACAAATTTTAACGTTTGGGGTCAATTTTAAAGGTTTTTTTTTGAAATGTATGGTTTTCACTTTGACATGAAAACCATAGATTTACCATTTTGATTATTTAATTTATTTATGGCTTTTGTGTCAGTTTAGCAGATCTATTTACACATATTCTTAGTCCAAGATTTGAAGAATATTTTGTGAAAATTTTGTTAATAAATTATTATTAGTAAAAAAGTTATAAACCATTTTATTCAATAGTAATCAGCTGTACGATTTTCACTTATACATAATGTAAATGAATTTAAAAATATCCAAGAATAGAATTAAATAGACTTACCAGAATATTTTTTTCCTCAAACTGGGACGATTTTTTGTTTTTGCTTAAAACAAAATAACGCTTTATACGCACTAGAAATTTATTTTAAGTTAAATAACAGATACTTCACAAAACACAACAATTACGTGATAATAATTTTTAATCAACTATTAAGTATTATTTAAAAATATAAAAACATATTGTTTTGAATCGAATTATTTTCACAATATTTTGACATAACATGGCGTTTAAGGGAATCACCATGAAACGGAAATTCCCCATCGTAGATGGCACCAGTATGCAGAACGCACTGTGTAAGGCGCCATCTGAATAGTGACGGCATAGGGAGGTACAGGGAGGCATTATTCATTAAATTTTGAAAATGGCTATAAATTTAATTAATTTAATAATGTATGTGACAAATTCGGCCATGAAAAATTTTTGTGGTACCCCCTTTACCCTTGATGCCCTAAGCATGTGCTTACTTTGCTTATATGGTTAATCCAGCACTGATGTCAAGCCTGAGTGACGCTGCAGGGGGTTTCTTTGTTCTAATCAACATTGTAAGTGGGAGCGGCATGTATTAACGTAATGACAGCTAACTCGTTGTTCTTTGTTTTTCTTTCTGTTTCTTTATATGTTTTAATGTGCTGCGCTGGGTGATGTTTGTATGTTCTTTCTATCAATTACATAGATCGGAAAAATGAGGAAGAGCTTAATTGTAGCAGCACTTGCGAGATCAGTACTTGCGGAACTTAATTTGGAACAAAGGTGGATTGTTTAAAAGAGTCACAGAATTAATCTATCTATCTATCTCACCAAAGTAAAAGGACCACTGGGATGAGAAACGTAGTTTTAAAGAAGGCAAAGCCCAAATGGGAAGTAAAAAAAGTATTGCCTACACATCAGTGGGCTCACATGTACAGATCGACATGCAGTTTTGTCTTGTCATTTACCTTCTGAGAACAGAAGACCACCGACGCTGACAGAGGTTGAGAGGATCTGCAGAGAAAAATGGCAGGAGACCCCAAATCCAGATATGTGAAGCTTGTCTTGTCAGACCCAAGTAGAGTCAAGGCCAAATTCACTTGCAAAGGAGCTTTGACCAAGTACTGAGTAAAGGGCCTGTCATTCTTCTCTTCTTTCAGCTGCTCCTGTTAGGGGTTACCACAGCGGATCATCTTCTTCCATATTTTTCTGTCCTCTGCATCTTGTTCTGTTACATCTATCACCTGCATGTCCTGTCTCACCACATCCATAAACCTTCTCTTAGGCCTTTCTCTTTTCCTCTTCCCTGCCAGCTCTATCCTTATCATCCTTCTCCCAATAAACTCCGCATCTCTCCTCTGCACATGTCCAGACCAATGCAATCTTGCCTCTCTGACTTGAACTGAGCCTCTAATGTCCTCATTTCTAATCCTGTCCATCCTCGTCACACTCAATGCAAATCTTAACATCTTTAACTCTGCCACCTAAAGCTCTGTCTCCTACTTTCTGGTCATGGCCACCATCTCCAACTCATATAGCATAGCTGGTCTCACGACCATCCTGTAAACCAGGGGTCCCCAACCCCCGGTCCGCGGCCCACTACCGGTCCGCAGCCGTCTGACAGCCGGGCCGCGAGGGAACTGCCGGCAACGGCGACTCACTCAGACTTTTCAGAACGCTTGGCGGGCGGGGCGTTGCAGCAGCGCAGAGAGAGGAGAGAGACCGAGGTGAGAAAGTATTACAACAAAGTATTTTTATGGTCCCGACAGTTTCCCCATATGACGCGAGTCTATAGAAATCACGTTACTACGAAGTACATTCAACAGATGCTTTCATTACAACGAAGTGACCTTGAAATGCTTGAACGAATCATCCACAGAGCAGTTAGATCTGCGGTCGCAGCTCAGTTGTGCACGTTTGCACAACGATCCCTAAACAGAAACATTGTAAAAAAATCTCTTTCTTCGAACTTTCCTCGTACTGTTTTTTTTTTTTTTTTGCTGTTTTTGTTGTCTGTGGTTTTCATTGATTCCTTTTGCTTATTACTTGTCAACATTTGAAAAACATCCATTGGAATTTAACTCATTGTTACCCTCCTATAGAAACGGCTGACACGAACAGTGTTAATGTTTGTGATGTGCAGTCTGTTGGATTGGCAAATGTAAAGCATATGTCTTTGTTATATGCAAAAAAAGAAGAAAAATCTCAGATTGCAAACGTATGCGAACTGCTTAATAACTTTAATAATAATAGAAATGTTATGTAAATTGTGTATAAAACTGACCGCCCATCCCCCCCCAAGACCGGTCTGTGGAAAAATTTGCATCTAATAAAGTGGTCCTTGCTGTCAAAAAGGTTGGGGACCACTGCTGTAGACCTTCCCTTTCACTCTTGCTGATACTCGTCTGTCACAAATCACTCCTGACACACTTCTCCACCCATTCCAACCTGCCTGCACTCTCTTTTTCCCTTCTCTTCCACAACCCCCATTACTCTGTACTGTTGATCCCAAGTATTTAAACTCATCCACCTTCACCAACTCCACTCCTTACATCCTCTCCATTCCACTGACCTCCCTCTCATTTACACACATGTATTCTGTCTTGTTCCAACTGTTCTTCATTCTTCTCCTCTCTACAGCATATCTCCACCTCTCCAGGGTCTCCTCAACCGGCTCCCTACTATCACTACAGATCACAATGTCATCAGCAAACATCATAGTCCACGGGGACTCCTGTCTAATCTTGCCTGTCAATCTGTCCATCACCATTGTAAATAAGAAAGGACTCAGAGCTGATCCCTGATGTAATCCCACCTCCACATTGAATGCATCCATCACTCCTACCGCAGACCTTGCCACTGTCACACTTCCCTCGTACATATCCTGTACAACTCTTACGTACTTCTCTGCCACTCCCGACTTACTCATACAATACCACAGCTTCTCTCGAGGCACCCTGTCATATGCTTTCTCCAGGTCCACAAAGACACAATGCAACTCCTTCCAGCCTTCTCTAAACTTCTCCATCAACATCCCCAGAGCAAACATCACATCTGTTGTGCTCTTTCTTGGCTTGAATCCATACTGCTACTCATTAATCATCACCTCACTTCCTAACTGAGCTTCCACTACTCTTTCCCATAACTTCATGCCGTGGCTCATCAATTTTATTCCCCTGTAGTTACTACAGTCCTGCACATCCCCCTTTTTCTTAAATATCATCACCAGTACACTTCTTCTCCACTCCTCAGGCATCCTCTCACTTTCCAAGATTCCATTAAACAATCTGATTAAAAACTCCACTGCCATCTCTCCTGAACACCTCCATGCTTCCATAGGTATATCATCTGGACCAACGGCCTTTACATTTTTCATTCTCTTCATAGCTGTCCTTATTTCCTCTTTGCTAATCCGTTGCACTTCCTGATTCACTATCTCCACATCATCCAACTTCTTCTCTCTCTCGTTCTTTCATGCATCCGCCTCTCAAAGTACTCTTTCCATCTGCTCAACGCACTCTCCTTGCCTGTGAGTACATTTCCATCTTTATCTTTTATCTCCCTAACCTGCTACACATCTTTCCCAGCTCAGCTCCTCTGTCTAGCCAATCGGTACAGGTCCTTTTCTCCCTCTTTAGTGCCAACCTCTCATACAATTCATCATACGCCTTTTCTTTAGCCTTCGCCACCTCTCTTTTCACCTTGCGCCTTATCTCCTTGTACTCTTGTCTACTTTCTGCATCTCTCTTTCTATCCCACTTCTTCTTTGCCATCCTCTTCCTCTGTATACTCTCCTGTACTTCCCTATTCCACCACCAGGTTTCCTTTTCCTTCTTCCTCTTTCCAGATGTCACACCAACCACCCTTCTTGTTGTCACCCTTACTACAATACAATACAATACAGTTTATTTTTGTATAGCCCAAAATCACACAGGAAGTGCCGCAATGGGCTTTAACAGGCCCTGCCTCTTGACAGCCCCCCAGCCTTGACTCTCTAAGAAGACAAGGAAAAACTCCCAAAAAAACCTAGTAGGGAAAAATGGAAGAAACCTTGGGAAAGGCAGTTCAAAGAGAGACCCCTTTCCAGGTAGGCTGGGCGTGCAGTGGGTGTCAAAAGAAGGGGGTCAATACAATACAATACAGTACAGTACACAGAACAGAACAATTTCTCAATATAGTAAGAAATAAAAAATATAAATTTTAGAAGTACAGAGCAGAATTTAACAGTAGATGATATATCCCATAATAAGATTTGTATTTGTATAGACTCCTGGAGACCTCATCCTTCAAGCTGCCTCCCCCATTTGGCCATTCCACAGCTGAAACAGTGCTGGGCCAGCCAATCCGATGAAAGGACCCCTCTCTCCCATGATTCCTGCAATCCTCCATCTGGGATGACTTTTCCTTAGGCAGGCAAAACAACTTGGCAGGTGGGCCGTGGCACCAAGTGCCACATTTGAGTACCGAGAAGAAAAACAGAATAAGTGAGGGTTAGTATACAATTATAACTGTCATGTTACTTATGTTTAAGTGCTAATGACTAACAACAGAGATGCAGTCTGTACAGTTAATCAGCAGCTCTAGTCAGGATATGCTAAACTGAAGTAGTGAGTCTTCAGCCGGGATTTAAAAGCTGAGACCGAAGGGGCATCTCTTATAGTAGCAGGCAGACTATTCCACAGTTTAGGGGGCCTGTAACTAAAAGCTCGACCTCCCACTGTTATTTTATTAATCCTTGGAATCATTAGCAGACCGGCATCTTGAGATCTTAATGTGCGCTCTGGTTTGTAAGTCATGATAAGTTCAGACAAGTAAGCCGGACCTCGACCATTTAATGCTTTATATGTTAAAAGAAGGATTTTGAAATCTGCCCTAAACTTAACCGGGAGCCAGTGTAAGGATTTAAGAACTGGAGTTATGTGTTCGTATTTTCTTGTTCTTGTAATAATTCTCGCAGCCGCATTTTGGATTAACTGGAGGCTGTATAAAGAACAGTTTGAACATCCAGTGAACACTGCATTGCAGTAGTCAATCCTACTAGAGATAAATGCATGAATTAGTTTCTCAGAATCCTGTTTATTTAAAAAGCGCCTTAATTTCCTAACATTTTTAAGATGGAAGAAACATGTCTTGGACAACTTTGTAATATGCGCTTTAAATGACATGCTAGAGTCAAAGATAACTCCTAGATTGCGGGCTGATTCAGTAAAATTGACTGGGATTCCCACTGAGTTAAATGATGACAAAATATTGTTGTGATCAGTATCATTCCCTCCAACAATTAACATCTCTGTTTTATCTGTATTTAAAGACAAGTAGTTCTTATTCATCCACTCCTTTAATTCACTAACACAACTAATTAAAGACAACATTGGAGAAACTTCATCTGATTTAAATGAAAGGTATAACTGGGTGTCATCTGCATACGAGTGAAAATTAACATTATGTTTCCTAATGAGAGATCCCATTGGAAGCATGTAAAGTGAAAACAGTAAAGGTCCCAGTACTGAGCCCTGCGGGACACCATATTGAACTTCTGTGTATAATGATGGAGTCCTGTCAGCACATTTCTGTACATATTGGAATCGATTTGATAAGTAAGAACTAAACCAAGCGAGCACGGTGCCTGTAAGCCCAACATCATTTTCTAGCCTGTGCAGTAAAATAGAATGGTCGATGGTGTCAAATGCTGCACTTAAGTCCAACAACATAATTACAGTGGAGTTTCCTTCATCAGAGGATATCAGAATGTCATTTACAACCCGTGTTAGTGCCGTTTCTGTACTATGACCAGTGCGAAAACCAGACTGGAATTTCTCAAATAAATTGTAATGCATAAGGTGTGTCTGAAGCTGACTGGCGACTACTTTTTCTAGTATTTTAGAGAGAAACGGTAAATTTGAAATAGGCCTATAATTATTTAGTATATGTGGGTCAAGGTCTGACTTTTTAAGTAATGGTTTAATGACTGACACTTTTAGTGTATCAGGTACTGTGCCATGCAATAATGAACTATTGATAATGTTTAGGATAGGCGCTGCAAGAACATCCATTGCACTTTTTACTAGTTTTGTTGGCACTGGATCTAGGGAACAAGTAGTGGGCTTCATTTTAGAAATTAAAGTTAAGACTTCCTGCTCAGTTACAGGATTAAAATTACTAAAGTGCTGAGTGCAATGTGAGACAGGGTCTGCTAAGCTAGTATTTGGTTTGTACTGTGATGCAGAGATCTGGGATCTTATATTTTTAATTTTCTCATTGAAGAAGTTAATCAAGTCTGTACTGCTAATGTCTGTTGGTATTTTGCACTGTTGATCTGAATTTCCATTTGTTAATTTAGCCACTGTTCTAAACAGTGCCCAAGGATTTTTATTATTGCTATCTATTAATGTAGAATAATATTCTGACCGAGCTTTAAAGAGGGCTTTTTTATATTTATTAACACTCTCTGTCCATGCAATTTGAAAGACATGTAGCTTTGTTGTTCTCCATCTGCGTTCCAGTTTTCGACACTCTAATTTAAGAGCTCGAGTGTTTTCATTAAACCAGGGAGAGTTTCTATGTGCTTTGATCACTTTTGTTTTAAGGGGAGCCACTGTGTCCAGAGCATCTCTCAAGGTCACATTATAATGTGATGTTAGCTCATCTAAATTGTTTTCCGTGTTTACATTTGATGTTAACTGATCTAAATGGTTTTCCACAATTACACTCGACTTACTCAAAGTATCTATAAATTTTGAAGCAGAATTACAATCTAGATGTCGCACTGTCTTTGTTTTAATCTGGGAGTGTGTTGGCAAGGGCAGGACCAAATCAAATGTAATTAAGTAGTAGTGATCAGAAATAACTTCATTTAATGGAGTAATAATTAAATTTTGAATTTCAACTTTGTAAGTTATAATTAAATCTAATGTGTGGTTATGATTATGAGTTGGACCTTTGACATTCTGACAAAATCCTACTGAATTTAACAAATAAGTAAAACATTTGCTAAAAGTGTCAGTTTCCACATCAATGTGTACATTAAAATCTCCCATCAGTACTACGTGATCATAATTTATAGCCAAGTCAGATAAAAGGTTGCTAAATTCAGACATGAACAATGAATACGGCCCTGGTGGTCTATAGACTAGCACTATAATTGTGTTGGAATCTGTTTTAATATTTAAAATGAATGCTTCAAAGGATGTAAAGTTGCCTAAATTTTTAGAAGTGATTTGCATTTTGTTACAATGAATTATTCCAAGGCCCCGTCCTCGACCTGAATCTCTAGACTTATGAAGGAACGAGTAGCCATCTGGTGACGCCTCAGCTAGGGGGACAGTGTCACATTTACTAAGCCAGGTTTCGGTGAGAAGACACAGATCAGATTTTGTACTTAATATAATATCATTTACCAAAACAGCTTTAGTGCCAAGAGAGCGAATGTTCAATAAGCAGCATTTAAAACTGTATGCTTCTTTCTGAATTGGTGATATACTTTTTGTTTTAATTTGTAGTAAATTTCTATTACAGATGCCCCTGGTGGAGGGTCTGGTTTTATCCCTTGGTCTAATTATACACCTTATTTTATACTACATCTGCTGTAGTTTCCCTGCTGTCTGGTAACTCTTCACTGCCACCCAGCAAGGTTATTATAGTTAACGAAAACTAAAATCAAAACTGAAACTATTATTAAAAAAACATTTTCGTAAACTGAAATTAAATAATTAACAAAACCGAAATGAAAAACTAAAACTAAACAAAACTATTAAAGTAGCTGGGAAGACTAACTGAAATAAAATAATAATTTACTCAAATATTTTTAGTTTTCATTTTTGAATGAATATTCTTGCCGTTAGTCTTTAACCCTTGTAAGTTTTCTCTAAAGCAGAAAGTCATCCACCATGAGCCGCCCACACATATTCATCCAGTGAGCGGTGGCTGGTGACGGAGGGCGGCTGTTCACAGTGCATTTGTGGTGACTGAGCAAGAAAAGTGCGCGTGCGTAAAGCGTGAGAAATAGAAAGTGATTTGCGTGCCGCCTTTCTTTGTGCTTGTTGTATATCAAGATGTAATTCAAACGGCTGAAATCAGCATTTGCTGGTCAACAAAACGTTTACCATATGGACAGAAAAATCACGAGTGAGTAATGTTTCAGCTTATTTCTCAGGTGTCTGCTTTTTGTTGACAGCAATTCACCTGCCATTTCACACAGGAGAAATCGTTCTTACTTTCTCATATATGAAGTATAGAGAAAGTATAGTAATTATGAAAAAATTTGACCTCGATATTTTGATGAATCTTGATGTTATAGACTAACCAGTGTCCACCAATACTGTTTTTTGGAATTGTGTGTGTACGCACGCGCGCACGTGTATGTGTGCGTGTCTGTGTTTGTAAACACGATAACTCAAAAACACAACTAGATTGATGAAATTCAGCATGTGGTTGTTACACCACAATTGTAGATCTGTATTAACTTTTGGGCCAAATCCATCACCCGGAAGTGGTACTTTACCTGAACACATACTCGATTTTTTTTTTTTTTAATTATAGAGCTGCAGAGTCCGATTTACTCAACTTTACTTTTATAATAATTGTTCAATATATTATTAATTTGATTTGTTGTTGATGGTTCCTTAATGTACATCATATAAAAATATAATCATTGTCTTGCGGTTTACTCCTCAAATATCCATCCCCATATCTGAGTATACGAGAAAGTCGAGGGGAGAGTACTCCCAGTTTTTGAAAATAAAACAACACTGATCGACAGACTGACTAGATCATCATACAAGATCAGCATATTGTTGCTGACCAATCACTTTTGTTTTAAAAACATAGTTTAACAACAAAGCGATACAAAGGTAGTATTTGACAATTGACGAAAAACTAAACATACTAATGGGTATTTGTATTTATTCCATATTTATTAATTTATCTTTTTTAGTTCATATTCACAACTCAAAATACCTGATATTGTGAAAGTAATCCATTAGCAGAATTATATTTTAAAAATTTTGTCTTCCTTTTTTCAATGTTTTTCTCTCTCTTTCAAAAAGTATAGTTGAAATATCATATTCTTTTTGTTCTTAACATCAGCCTTATCATACATATGCCATATCAGGGATTTTTTCTGCCTTGCATCCAAACCTGCTCTAGTAGGCTCCAGATTTCTTGCAATCCTACTCTGGATAAACAGGTTTAGATAATGTATATGTTGTTCTTAATCTCAGATTCTGTCTCTGTTGTTTAATGCCTGTCCGTACTCCTATTACCTGCTCTTGCTCTGCTCATTATGGGTTTACTGTCCTTTATGTTGGGCTATTCAAGTCTCACTGCCCCTAACCTTGACACTACATGCTTGTTGTTCTTTGTTTCCCTCAATACAGCTAGGTGGGGTCTGCACACTCATTCAAGTCTAAGAGCCCTGTTCTTCCCAAGCCCCTGTGATTTTCATAAGAAAATATTTTAAAAATTATAAAATTTTGTAAAATCGCTCATATTCAGTATCTAGTTTTGACTATGCTTGTTTTTATCAGACAAAAACAAAACCAGACAGTAAACCAGGCAGTGTAGTAAGCTTCCACTAACATTAAACTCATATCCAGATCTGTTAAGTGTACAGTTCTGTCTGATTGTGACA
Source organism: Erpetoichthys calabaricus (assembly GCF_900747795.2). Classification (NCBI taxonomy): domain Eukaryota; kingdom Metazoa; phylum Chordata; class Cladistia; order Polypteriformes; family Polypteridae; genus Erpetoichthys; species Erpetoichthys calabaricus. The sequence goes on along the minus strand of NC_041394.2, from coordinate 353,269,736 downwards.
CAAAACTAACTCCGTAGGCGCTCCATGCCATAATTACTAAAACTAAAACTGAAACTAATATATATAAAAATAAAATAGAAATGTCTTTGTGAAATAAAAACTAAACTAAAACTAAAAATACACGATGAAGGAAAACTAAAACTAAACTGAATTCCGAAGTAAGGTCAGAAAAAATATAGAAATAAAAACTAATTTAAAAAGGCAAAACTATAATAACCTTGCCACCCAGTGCCTGTCTCACCTCCTCCCTAAACTCAACCTTGCAGTCTTCCTTTTTCAACTTCCACCATTTGTTCCTTGGCTCTGCCCTCACTCTCTTCCTCTTCTTGATCTCCAACGTCATCCTACAGACCACCATCCTATGCTGCTTAACTACACTTTCCCCTGCCACCACTTTGCAGTCGTCAAACTCCTTCAGATTGACTCTTCTGCATAGGATGTAATCCACCCGTGTGCATCTTCCTCCACTCTTGTATGTAACCCTATGTTCCTCCCTCTTCTTAAAATACGTATTCACCACAGCCATAACCATCCTTTTGGCAAAATCCACTATCATCAGACTTTCTTCATTCCTCTCCTTGATACCATACCTATCCATCACCTCCTCATCTCCTCTGTTTCCTTCACCAACATGTCCATTAAAATCCGCTCCAATCACCAATTTCTGTAACATGGGTACACTCTCCACCACTTCATCCAACTCACTCCAGAAATCTTCTTTCTCCTCCATTGCACACCCAACTTGCGGGGCATATGCACTAACAACATTCATCTTTACCACTCCAATTTCCAGCTTCATAATCATCACTCTGGCTGAAACTCTTTTCATCTCCAAAGCACTCTTGACATACTGTTCCTTCAGAATAACTCCTGCTCCATTTCTCCTCCTATCCACACCATGATAGAACAATTTGAATCCACCTCCGATCTACCTGACCTTACTCCCCTTCCATTGAGTCTCTTGCACGCACAATATATCAACCTTCCTTCTGTCCATCATATCTGCTAACTCTCTCCCCTTACCAGTCATACTGCCAACATTTAAAATTCTTACCCTCAGTTCCACTCTCTTTACTTTCCTCCACTCCTCCTACCTCCGGACACATCTACCCCCTCCTCTTCTCCTTCTTCTTTGGCCAACAGTAGCCTGATTTCCGCCAGCACCCTGTTGGCTAACAGTACTGGTGGCAGTTGTTGTTAACCCGGTGCTCGACTGATCCAGTATGGAAATTTTACACCTGATGCCCTTCCTGACGTATCCCTCCCCATTTATCCAGGCTTGGGACCGGCACAAAGAAACACCCTGGTTTGTGCATCCCTTGTGGCTGGGTTCCTGAATACTTCTGTCATTGTGATATTTAATTATTTTTTACTAGCCAACCCGCGGCATACCATACGCCGCATAATCAGGCCGCTTTTTTAATGATTTTTAAGCACAGGGAACAAATTAACATTTGAAAAATCTGTAATCTAATAAACCACCAAGAAAAGTAACATTGTAACAATGCACGGTACGAACCAACATACAATTGTCTGTGACTGAAAACAGGAGGACCGCCATCACGCCTTCTTCTCCCAGATCGAGGGACGGGGGTGGACGGCGCTCGGGCGCGGAGGGCGGAACGGGAGGAGAGGGGAAGGATGCCCATTCCACCCCCTCCGTCATGCTAGAATCACATAGACTGTTCATTGTGGTTCTGACTGCTTTTCTATATATAATCCACCAAGTCACCCGACCATGGTAGTAGCGGGGTGGGTGGGGGGTGTATGCGTACAAAGGGCAGGGACGTAATCAGTGCGAGTGTATGACCCGCACTTACTGGGAATTCCTCGTTCGTGGGGAACAATTGCAAGCCCCGGTTTCCAGCACGAATGGGGTTCAACGGCTTACCCACGCCTCTCTGCGCCAGGTAGACACACGTTGATCCATTCATTGTAGCGCACGTGCAGTACGGGACATCCAAGGGCATCACAGACCTGTTAATGCTCAATCTCACGCATAATTATTTATTGAATGCTAAACACTTCCGGAAAGACACAGTTGTCTAAAAGGGGTTGGTCTGAGGATACAACAGTAAGACAATGTATTGCTGGAAGAGTTTGCCACTGGAATGCAAGACACTAAATGCAGATCTCATGGCAAGCCAGAAAGCATAAAATTGGAGCTGCGTGACTCGTGTTCTTTTCGCGGTACGCTTTTCCTCAACATGGGTCAATTGTATGTGCCAGCCTAGATCTCCGTAAGGAAATAGCAGTGGATAAACCATGCGGTCACAGTTCATATTGAGAACAGAGATACGCTTGCAAGCATCTCCCCTTGGATATATGCAAATGTCGCGTTGTGCAGGAGGTTCCCCGTCTTCACCTACAAAGATAGCAGCAACATCAGTTTGACAGGACGGGGCGTTATACCTTCTCATATCTAGAGTTGGATTTTCCATGAACACCATTCGTACAGCAGCAACAGGGTTACTGTGAGTGATAATGTCATGTATTTGCATGTAAGACTTAGCGAAGGGATTAACCTGTCGTATCATGTTGTCTAGTTGAAGCAACAAAATGTCACTGCAAACGCTATTACATTCCTTTTGCAGACGTTGACTGGTAGCCTCAGCAGAATCGAAGATATATAGCTGACCGTATTGTGGTGACATGTCTGGATTGGTATATAAAGGAGAGACCTGGTGATAAATTTGACCGTGGATTCTAAAAGCATACGGTCCTTGTCCAGATGGAGCAATGTGTGCGCCCATTGACGTGAAAGCTAAAGCAGAGTTGTATTCCCTGATATGATCACAGTAATTTCGGAACAGCGGGTTCTTGTCAGTCAAGAGGTCTTGTAATAAAAGAGGGGGTTTGGATAGCGGTGGCAAAGACACCTTGCCGGCATGACAACACTTAGTGTAATGTCCAGATTTGTTGACCTCTGCTGGCCAATGAAGAGCATTGCAAGAAGCACATAGTGCGGTAGGTACGCCAATGTTATGTTCTTGGACGTGAATGGCGGTATCTTCTTGAAAAGCTGCAGAAAACTGAATGCGATGTTTGTGCATGAACGATTTAGTGCTGTGTTGACACTGAAGGGAATTGGAATGAGTTGTGTCGAAGCATTTCTGGCGATCTTCACATTGCATAATTCGTTCAGTGGAGTGTGTTTTTAAATGCATGTTGAGATATCTCTGCACTCGGAACGTTTTAAACAAATTTTGCATTGAAAGATCTGTTTGGAATGCGTTTGTTCAGTGGAGTGTGTGTTTAAATGTGCTTTGAGAGATTTCTGGCGCGTGAAGGTTTTGGAGCAGTGTTGACACTGAAAGGAATTCATCAGGGAATGTGTTTTGAGATGGTTAGTAAGGTATCTGCATGCGTGAAAGTGTTTGATGCAAATTTTGCATACAAATGTTTGTGTTGAGTGGATCTGCATATGGCTGTGGAGATCCATCTCACCTGTGAAGTCCTCGTTACAAAATGTGCAATTGAAGGTGAGAGTGGAATGAGTTCGTAAGTGTTTCTTGAGAGCGCAAGTTGTTTTGAAGCATTGCTGGCAATGTTCACATTGCATCATTCGGTTAGTGTTGTGTTTTTTTAAATGTGCGTTCAGATATCTCTGCACTCGGAAGCTTTTGGAACAAAAGGTGCATTGAAAGTCCTGTGTGGAATGCGTGTGTTCAGGGGAGTGTGTCTTAAAATGTTTTTCAGGAAGAGGAGAGTGGGCAGGTGACGTCACATTAGTGTGGCGAGCAAGTGGGTGTGCACCCTGTGTGCACATACCGACAGCGTCAAAAGATGTCACCAGAAGGTTATCACGTGGGTATTTAAGAGGCAAGAGAACCTTGTAATGCCCATGATCCAAAGGACCGCTAAAGAGCAGGGATATGGAGAGACGTTGGGCCGGATTGTAAACTCGAGGAGAGGCCTGAGGACGTTCTTGGAAGTAAATGGTGATAGCAGCTGGAAGGATTTGGGACATTGCCACAATTTCTGCCTCGCCACCATAGACTCCGGACGTATTCATGTAGTCAGCGTATTGTTGAGCAGACTGTATAACAATGCCTCTGTGACTAACAACAACGGACACCACGTCGCTGAAGTTATCCCAATGTTGGCAAACAAAGCCAACAGCCATTTTGCGAAGTTTGAGAGCAACAGTTTTGTCGATGACATTTTTCCATTTTCCATTTTTCTATAACATTGAAAGAAGTGTTGTCTCCATGAAATACATTTGAAGCGGTAGCCATGGAGGGCAAATGAACAGTTAACATGGACCGCAGCACAGACCAAAGCGAGTGAGTATGTGTTTGATGAGCTGTTCAAGTTGGCGGGCAGTGCTCTGAGGTGCGTTCCCTATCACGTGGGAGGAGGGGTAGAGTTTCTGGGTGGGGCTTCGTTGTTCCTTTCCCATGGTTTTCGATGGTGGACGCGGTCGGGTGTCATAACCAAAAAGAATAATGAAAAGTCAATGTGACTCAGTGGTGCATGTGGACTCCTAGCACAGACGAAAGCGAAGTACAAGGTGGTCAGTGAGTTTTTGCGTCCGGGCACATGAGCATGCAGTGTGAATGCCTAGAGAACTAGGGTGGACACGGGCCGGGGAATAAGGAGTGTTGGTGGGTGGGGAAATGTTTTCCGTGTTCCTGCAGGACCATCTAAGAAGACGCATGTTTGTCGCGGATGCGAATTGCTGTATGAAGCGTGTAAAACAGTTTGTGATGGTGCACCCGGTTGTGCGTCATAACCGAAAAGTCAACGTGGCTCAGAGGTGCATTTGGACTGTAGCCCAGCCGAACATAAATGATGGCGTGTTTTCCGAGGCGTCGCGTCCGAGTTGGTGGGCGTGGCTCTGCAAGTTGTCGTTGTATCCAATGGTCTTAGAGTTGGTGGGCATGGCTGTCTTGCGCGATTTCCCTGGGTGTCTACTTGTCGGCGGCTTAGTGAATTATATATATAGATTGGATTTCCAAAAGTTTACTGTCATTCAGTACTTTTGAGTGTTGCTTGATGAGGTAAAAAATAAATCATTTTTGAAACTGTGACAGAAGTGAATGCACCCACATTACAGACTACGGTTGAGCTGATGTGGCCCTCTAGTGGTGAAGAAGTTGAACTGTAGGACACAAGTCTGTGACCACAAATGACTTTTTAACAAACTCTTCAAAAAGCCACTTAGGGTGACAGCTACTCAGAACGTGAATGTTCCCTTATTAACTATGTCTGGTTGAATTTGTTCAGACATTTTATCTTCTATATTGTGTTCACTTACCACTCCAGGTAAGGTGTCTTCTCTTGGCTCTTGTGTGTTCAGATGTGAATGTGTGTGTTTAGTGTCTCTGCTCAGGTTTGAATTTAATGTTAGTGTTTTACTTTACCATTAAATGTCAAACACTCATGAATGGCATAATCCAAATTATATAAAGAAATGTGTGAGGCCTTGTTTTAGTAGTGCGTTATAGACCACCCAAAGCAGACAGTAATTTAAACACACATCTATTTAGTATTATTAAACAGGCAACTTTACATGAGGATATTAAAGTCATGGGGGACTTCAACTATCTGAAGGAGTTTTTAGAAGTAATCAGTGACTATTTTTTACCACAGTATGTTAAAGCACCAACATGGGGTGAAGCCTGTCTGGATTTAGGATTTTGTAATAATCAGGATAGATTTGAGGGTGTAGAGGTGATTGGACCACTAGGGTTCTCCATGTTTTAGAAGATTGCAGATGCAAAGACTAAATTTGTTAAGTTTAACTTTGGTAGGGCAGATTGTGACCAGATGTGGCAAAGTCTAAAAAGGATAGACTGGGATAAGCTATTAAGTGTGGAGACAGTCGGGAGCAGTGGAACAGGTTTAAAAATGTTCTACATGTAAAGCAGGAAAGGTACATACAGTACCTAAAATTCTGCAGTGTGTTAATAATTTAAAAAAAGAGCTGCGAAGAAAAAAAAACAAACAAATAAAGCATATAAGATTAATAAGTCTGTAGTGAATCGTAGGGCATATGAGAACATGAGGGCGACCATTAAGAAGGATTTCAGGGAGGCTAAAAGACAGTTGAAGAGGAATATAGCAGATAAGGCGAAAGACAACCCTAAGAGATTCTTTCAGTATTTTAGTAGTAAAAGAACAGTCAAGGAGGAGGTGAAGTGCATTAGGAATAGTAAAGGGGAATTAAAAGATACAGACAGGGAAATAGCAGATGCCCTGAACTTACATTTTTCTGAGGTCTTCACATGTAAGGAAGTGGATAACCTCCAAAAGGTAAACGCGACTACTAAAGAGGTACTGAGGGATTTGGAAATTGTAGTGCTTAAGGTTCATTAGCGAGTACTGATATTTTTTGGAAGTCACTGTGCACTGGACATATTCCAAAAGACTTGAAAATGACAAAAACTATCCCATTATATTAAAAGGCTGACCAGGCAGATCCAAGCAACTATACGCTAGCAAGTTTAACATGCATCACTGGAGAATTAATGGAAGGAATTATAAAAGATAAGATTGAGCAGCACCTGGAGAAAACAGGAGGTTTACTGAACAGTCAGCATGGGGTCAGAAGAGGGAGGTCATGTTTTACCAATGTGCTGGAATTCTATGAGGAATCATCAAAAGGATACGATCAAAGTGGAGCAGATGAGATTATTTATCTGGACTTTCAGAAAGCATTTGATAAGGTGCCACATGAGAGGGTGGGCATCAAACTAAAAGAAGTGGGAGTTCAGGGTGATGTTTTGAGATGGGTGCAGAATTGGCTCAGACACAGAAAGAGGGTGATGGAGTGAGGAACCTCATCAGAATTGGCCTGTGTTAAGAGTGGTGACCAGCATGGGGCAGTGCAGGGGCCGCTGCTATTTTTAATATATCTAAATGATTTAGATAGGAATATAAGTAACAAACTGGTTACGTTTGCAGATGATACCAAGATAAGTGGATTAGCAGATAATTTGGAATCCGGTATATCATTACAGAAGGACTTGGATAGCATACAGGCTTGGGCAGATTTGTGGCAGATGAAATTTAATGTCAGTAAATGTAAAGTATTACACATAGGAAGTAAAAATGTGAGGTTTGAATACACAATGGGCGGTCAGAAAATTGAGAGTCCACCTTATGAGAAGGATTTAGGAGTCATAGTGGACTCTAAGCTATTGACTTCCCGACAGTGTTCAGAAGCCATTAAGAAGGCTAACAGAATGTCAGGTTATATAGCGCCTTGATGTGTGGAGTGCAAGTCACAGGAGGTTCTGCTCAAACTTTATACCACACTGGTGAGGCCTCATCTGGAGTCCTGGGTGCAGTTTTGGTCTCCAGGCTACAAAAACGACATAGCAGCACTAGAAAAGATCCAGGGAAGAGCGACGAGGCTGATTCAGGGCTACAGGGAATGAGTTATTAGGAAAGATTAAAAGAGCTGAGCCTTCACAGTTTAAGAAAATGGAGATTAAGAGGTGAAATGATTGAAGTGTTCACTGATGCCTTTTGTAAATAATGAAATGAAATAGAGCACAACTGACTCCATTTTTAGAAACTGGCTTGTTAATTAAAGTCAAAGAATGCAAAAGTTGTGTGATTTGTAATTATATGATTAACAGAGAAACACAACTGACAATGTAAAATTAAAACATCTAAAGGGAAAGTCAGGAATGGACATCAGCAGTGTGGATATATGAAGTGTGAAGAGCAAAGCCAGAGTTTAAATATTTTACAGCTGAGACACAGAGGAGGAGAGCTTATCAAGAGGAGACATTGGTAATCATTTTAGACTTGGTATGATCTTTACTTGCGCTAATCACAGACTTATTGTTTAATATTTAAAAATCTGCCATTTCTTGATCAGACACTTGCTGTTAACATGCTGTCTTTGTTCTTTACACATTGAATTTTCACCCCACAAGTAACGACATTAAATGCTATGCTTTAAGACAGAAATAATCAGGCTCTTTTCACATGAACTGCATGCTTAGGTTTAGCCTGTCATTAATCATAGTGTTGGAAAACCCGAGGTAATGATTTTTGAACACAAATATAATAAAAGCAAAGAATATTTAAAGAATCAGTAAAAAACAAAAATAACTGGGCTCTGTTTATCAGTTCATGAATTCATTTAGACAGTCGGGGTTCACACACCAAAAAAGTGAATTCCACCGCACATGAAAAGAGAACCTGACTGTCTGATCAAAGAGAAGTTATATGGTTAGATGGTAACCTCTCTTCTTAAAGTGTCACCAAACAGAGTAACACATCAAAAACTACAGGTAAGCGTTTCTCACAGCATTTTCAAAAGAGCCCACATGGTTCACTACTATTGACAGTGTGATGGGTGACTCCATGTAAAGACTGCTGGATGGAGATGTGCTCAAAAGTACAGAAGGAAGGGGGCTCAGCTGTGGAAAGGCAGAAATGAAGCGGATGGGTAACCCAGAATGGAGTGAGAGAGAAAGGAATTCAGGGAGGAAAGAGACAACCCAGCATTTGAGAGATGAGAGGTCAGGGAAATTAGTTCTTTAGGGCACTTTGAAATAAGTGACTGGAGGATTAAGACTGAATCCTGCTGAGGTGGCCTTGGAGAAACATCAGGTGTGTTGTTCTCTTTTCTGTTTATTTCTTGCTTTTGTGTTCTTCCCCTGTCATTAATTACACACAGTAAAAAAACAAGCTTTGCTTTGTTTTGGCCTCTTTGGTGTCATTCTGTGTAGGAGGGTCGCTATGTGAGTCCTCCACCTCTTATACAATACAATACAATACAATTTATTTTTGTATAGCCCAAAATCACAAAAGAAGTGCCACAATGGGGTTTAACAGGCCCTGCCTCTTGACAGCCCCCCAGCCTTGACTTTCTAAGAAGACAAGGAAAAACTCCCAAAAAAAAACCCTTGTAGGGAAAAATGGAAGAAACCTCGGGAAAGGCAGTTCAAAGAGAGACCCCTTTCCAGGTAGGTTGGCCGTGCAGTGGGTGTCAAAAAGAAGGGGGTCAATACAATACAATACACAGAACCGAACAAATCCTCAATACAGTATAATAATAAAAATTTTATAAGTTCGGAGCAGAATTTAACAGTAGATGATATCACATAATATGAAATGGAATTTGTTTAGAGTCCTGGAGACCTCAGCCATCAAGCAGCCTCCCCCATTTGGCCATTCCACAGCTGAAACAGCGCTGGGCCAGCCAATCCGATGATAGGACCCCTCTATCCCACGATTCCTGTGATCCTCCATCAGTGATGACTTTACCTTAGGCAGGCAAAACAATTTGGCAGGTGGGCCAAGTGCCACATTTGAGTAACGGGGAAAAAGAGAAACAGAATAGGTGAGGGTTAGTATCCAATTAAAACGATCATGTTACTTATATTTTAGTGCTAATGACTAACAACAGAAATGCAGTCTGTACAGTTAATCAGCAGCTCTAGTCAGGGTGTGCTAAACTGAAGTAGTGAGTCTTCAGCCGAGATTTGAAAGCTGAGACTGAAGGGGCATCTCTTATAGTAGCAGGCAGACCATTCCACAGTTTAGGGGCCCTGTAACTAAAAGCTCGACCTCCCACTGTTATTTTATTAATCCTTGGAATCATAAGCAGACCAGCATCTTGAGGTCTTAATGTGCACTCAGGTTTGTTTGTCATGATAAGTTCAGACATGTAAGCCGGACCTTGGCCATTTAAGGCTTTATATGTTAAAAGGAGGATTATGAATTCTGCCCTAAACTTAACCGGGAGCCAGTGTAAGGATTTAAGAACTGGAGTTATGTGTTCGTATTTTCTTGTTCTTGTAATAATTCTTGCAACAGCATTTTGGATTAACTGGAGGCTGAATAAAGAACAGTTTGAACATCCAGTGAACACCACATTGCAGTAGTCAATCCTACTAGAAATAAATGCATAAATTAATTTCTCACAATCCTGTTTATTTACAAAGCGCCTTAATTTCCCAACATTTTAAGATGGAAGAAATATGATTTGGACAACTTTCAGATGTGCGCTTTAAATGACACGCGAGAGTCAAAGATAACTCCTAGATTGCGGGCTGATTCAGTAAAATTAATGGGGATTCCAACTGAGTTAAATGATGACAGAATATTGTTGTGATCAGCGTCATTCCCTCCAACAATTAACATCTCTGTTTTATCTGTATTTAAAGACAAGTAGTTCTCATTCATCCACTTCTTTAATTCGCTAACACAACTAATTAAAGACAACATCGGAAAAACTTCATTTGATTTAAATGAAAGGTATAACTGGTGTGATGGACAACCGGCTACAGACTCCGGTCGCCACCCCCAGGCCGCTAGGAGGAGCCCTCCGGACCGCATGATGGTGCCCCAAGTTCCAGCAGGGCCTCATGGACTTTGTAGTTTGTATACACAGCCCTGCTGGATACCTTGGGGACCACCGGGAGTTGCTGCAGGGGGGCTAGTGGGCTCTTGTGTGCCCTATAACCTGGGAGTGCATCAGCATCATGTGTCCGGAAGAAACGACATGCTCCCGGGGTGAAGAAGAGGACTGTTTACCCTGACCCGGAAGGAAACGGACTTGTGGGTTTTGCCAGGAACCATTTCCAGGTCAAGGGATATAAAAGGACTACGGGAAAGCCCAGACACTGAACTGAGCTGGGAGGTATTAGGGCGAAGTGTCTGGGAGTGGAGGATTGTATTGGTTTTGTGAGTAATTGTTATATGAGTAGTGTGGTGGAAAGGGTGCTTTGTGCACGGTACAAGAAGAAAAATAAAGAGTTTTGTGCTTTTACTTCGTGTTTGGAGTGGTACCTGAGGGTCCAAGAGGTGGACAAAGGGCTTATCTATTACACTGGGTTTCATCTACATACGAGTGAAAATTAACATTATGTTTCCTAATGAGAGATCCCAGTGGAAGCATGTAAAGTGAAAACAGTAAAGGTCCCAGTACTGAGCCCTGCGGGACACCATATTGAACTTCTGTGTATAATGATGGAGTACTGTCAGCACATTTCTGTACATATTGGAATCGATTTGATAAGTAAGAACTAAACCAAGCGAGCACAGTGCCTGTAAGCCCAACATTATTTTCTAGCCTGTGTAGTAAAATAGAATGGCCGATGGTGTCAAACGCTGCACTTAAGTCCAACAACATAATTACAGTGGAGTTTCCTTTAACAGAGGATATCAGAATGTCGTTTACAACCCGTGTTAGTGCTGTTTAATATCAATGAATATTAAGTGCAGCAAAATGAACATTTATAATAAACTTGTGCTATTATGTTAGCAATTTTAAAACTGTTTTCAACTTGCATGAATCAAGGTTTCTTCTTTTTTAATACTTATTTTATGTTGTTACAGTTTGCTACATACTTAGTTACTGTCCACCAGTAAGAGGTTGTACAAATGCGTCGATCTCTGGCGAATGAGCAGATGTCATCGACACCGAGGTGATGTCCACGTCACCTTCATGTAGGTCTTTTCAGCATAACAAATGTGTGACAATCGTATTCAGTGTCACAAAAGTCACCAGTGATACCAGTAAAGACTGACATGATGTTATCATTTAGGACATCAGAGTACATTTAGCACACATTATTTTGTAATAATAATTTATTTTTAATGTTTTTGAAATTATTTTTTATTTTGTTAATTACTTTTATTGCGATAACATTTTGATTTACATTTTCAGTTGGTGGCATTTTGTATTGTTTTCTAGTAGTCACAAATCCTTATTAGAGCATTAGAACATTAGAACAATCTAGATGAGAATAGGCCATTCAGCCCAACAAAGCTGAATGTAAAAGTCCTATCCATTTATTTTTTCCAAAAAACATCAAGTCGAGTTTTGAAAGTCCCTAAAGTCCTCCTGTCTACCACACTACTCGGTCGCTTATTCCAAGTGTCTATCATTCTTTGTGTGAAAAAAAACTTCCTAATGTTTGTGCGAAATTTACCATTAGCAAGTTTCCAACTGTGTCCCCGTGTTCTTGATAAACTCATTTTAAAGTCACCGTCTCGATCCACTGGACTAATTCCCTTCATAATTTTAAACACTTAACTCAGGTCTCCTCTTAGTCTCCTTCTCCTTAAACTGTAAAGGCACAGCTCTTTTAATCTTTTCTCATAACTCAACCCCTGTAACCTTCAATCAGCCTTGTTGCTCTTCTCTGTCCCTAACTGCACCCAGCACTCCAGGTGAGAGTTGATGTTTAAATGAAGGTGATGGTGGCAAAGTGGAGTTTCACTCAAGCGTGCAAACACACAAATCAAAACAAAAAGAACCTTAAGAAGAATTGTCAGCAGTGAATCCCTCAGCTATTGACCACCAGCAATAAACCAGCAGCACTTCTGTCCACACAGCCCAGTTGGAGGTTTCCTCCAAAGATGTTGTTTTTACGTTGAAGCTTCTTCTCGATGTCATAGATTGAAGAGATGATAAATGGAGATGGGTGTGTGTGCTTTATTAGCAGGAGGCTTCATTTGAAGAATCAGTTCTTCTCTTCTAGAATATTCAGTTTCATACTCTCTGGTATAGAAATAAAAGTCCTGAGTCAGGGGTCTGCAGTGCCCTCCGGTAGTCGTAGCTGTTCAGATGTGTTTGTTTGAACCACTATGTGCTGTGGGAAGGTGTAGAAATAAATGGGGTCTCCAAGCCCGTCACCATCTCCACAGTTATTACTTAAAAGATATGTTCTTATGGAACTCAACTGAGCAAAAAGAAAAATGAAATCTTCAAAGTGACACTGTGGCTTTCAGACTCTTCCTTCAGGCCTAATACACAATGCTGATTATTTTTTCTGTGTCTTTCCTCCTAGCAGTTCTCCAAGTCTCTTCTTCCCAAGTGCAGACGAACATCACCACTCTGACCATGAGCAGCATAACTCTGTACACAGTCGAATACCTAACTGGGGATAACCACAAATACCACAATGACGTTTCTAACCTTGCCACGATGGCTACGAAAATGGCCTCCTTGAAAGTGAAAGGACAGCCCTGGGTGTCTTATAAAGAGGCTCAATTTCAAGGAGATGAGTTTCTTTTCAAAAGTGGAAATTATCGCGCAATCTCAGATATAGAGAAATTTTCATCGATGAAGCTTATCAAAGACACCAGCACCCCACATATCACCATGTATATGGATCTCTACTATAAGGGTAACCCCACTGAAATTGTTGAGAACACCGTATTGCCCTCGGGGTACAAAATCGCCTCTTATCGAGTGCGCAGTGGAGCCTGGTGTCTCTATGAGCTACCAGACATGGCTGGAAGGATGCATGTGGCCTTAAAAGATGAAGAAGTGCCTGACTGTCGCAGCATTGCCTATCAAAACTACCCTGAGTCTCTGGAGCCAGTGAAGCCATAGTGTGAGAAAGGCAGCACATGAGAAAGGGTCTCACCAGCAAGGACTCTCTGAAGTAATGGCAAGTGGTCACCTCCAAGCTGACGGGCAGCATGGAAGATACGAGAGCTTTCCACATTTTCTTCTGTCTTTGAATGGCCATATTATGTCTCTTTATTAATTTTACTTTCATTAATCTTGTACACTTGCTTTCTTTAACTGAATGATAATCAGACAAATTTCAACTGTAATGGCTAAACTAACAATGATAAAGTTTACTTGATGAAACTTTCATGCTTCATTTATTTTTCTTTATTTCAAACACTAAATAAACAGTCGAGCACAGAGAGAATTCTGGGATTTGTTTTAAACAAAGTCATTTGGAAAGTGCAGTTGGTCCACAAGGGCTGTAGTGGAGCTGGGATGAGTCACACGATGACACCGAACAGCTTAGCGAGGGGACAACTGAAGAAAAATATAAATTGAAGAAGAATAAAGAAGTAACTACACGAGACCAAAGGGAGTGATGGGCTCAGAGCTTTAGGTGGGGTCACACAGGGGACAAGGGAGCCAGGGACGTGACAGAGTGTGTCACATTGTAATGCTGGGCACAAATCAGTGCCCGCTTTCATTGGTGCCTTTTTAATTTCATAGGACATTTTAATATACGTAATGTTTGTGGCTTTATAATATTCACCACCTTCACAATATGTCTGCTACTTTGTCCGAGTCCAAGCCTTGATTGTGACTGTCATTAATGAAAAGAAAATCCATAAGAAGTGCCAGCACAGCTCACGTCCCTCTATGCTGCACTCTTTAATATGAACAAGGACCTTTAGAATGTGGTCAGCTCAGCGGCTTTTACATCTCACCATCCTGATACATCAAAGAAACCATCACAATGATGCCAGCGTGGCCGAGCAAAATGGTAGAAGTAGCAGAGTGCTGTGTGAATGTGAGATGATAAGAGGAGCAATTATTATTTTTTTTTTTTTATATTTTTATTTTATTAATTTTCATTGTAATCATTCCATACAAACAGATCCATTTATAACCCAACAAATTTGAAAACAAATCAAACCCCACCCCTGAGAAGGAGAGCTTAGCTAAAGGAAAATTTCTTTAAGCTTTTTAATAAGGCAACATTAGACAAAAGAAGGGGAGAAGTAAATATCTATATAAATAAGAGATGGAGAAGGGAGTTAAATACAATAATAGTTAATTCTCTTATTCTAAAATAATATTGATTAAATCCTGCCAAGTTTTGAAAAAATTTTGTACAGATCCTCTAACTGAAAATTTGATTTTTTCCAATTTCAAATAATATAAAACATCGGTTTCCCACTGACTTATAAGAGGAGAATTAGGATTCTTCCAATTTAACAAAATAAGTCTGCGTGCCAAGAGTGTAGTGAATGCAATCACCGTTTGTTTGTCCTTCTCCAATTCAAGTCCATCTGGAAGAACACCGAACACAGCTGTTAATGGGTTAGGAGGGATTGTGATACTAAGGCTGTCTGAGAGGCACTTAAAAATGTTTGTCCAAAATGATGTTAGTTTGGTGCAGGCCCAGAACATGTGACCCAGTGAGGCAGGAGCTTGGTTGCAGCGCTCGCAGGTTGGATCCTGGTCTGGAAACATTTTGGACAGTTTTAAGCGAGACAGATGAGCTCGATATATAATTTTTAGTTGAATAATTCTATGCTTTGCGCATATAGAACTCGAGTGAATTCTCTGCTTTGCTACCTTCCACTCCTTTTCTGATATATTGATTAAGAGATCTTCGTCCCAATGTCCTCTTGGATCTTTGAAAGGTAGGGACTCTAATAAGATTTTATATATTGCGGAAATAGTGTTTGTTTCCTCTGAATTGAGCAGTATTTTTTTCCAGCATTGTGGAGGGTGCAAGGTGGGGGAAATCGGGCAATTTCTGTTTAACAAAATTTCTAATTTGAAGATAGTAAAAGAAATGTGTAGCTGGGAGGTTAAATTTTGAACGTAATTGTTCAAAAGATGTAAATATGTTGTCTATATAAAGATCTCTGAGCATTTTAATCCCAAAACTTTTCCAGGTATTAAAAACTGGATATACTTGCGAAGGTTGAAAGAGGTGGTTCCCTTGCAAAGGTGCCACTGATAAAAGATTTTCCATCTTAAAATGCTTCCTAATTTGGTTCCATATTCTGAGTGAGTAAAGCACAATTGGGTTATTAGTATATTTGCGATAACTTTCATTTATTGGAGAGCAGAGCAGGGAATATAAAGTACTACAGGATTTTACTTCTATTGCAGACCAAGCCTGTGTATGTGCATTTATTTGTGTCCAGGTTTTTATGGCTTGTATGTTTGCTGCCCAGTAATAAAATTGAAAATTAGGTAAAGCCATGCCACCTTCTGCCTGAGGTCTTTGTAGGGTCGCTCTTCGGATATGTGGGTGTTTTGAGTTCCAAATGAATGAGGTTATTATTGAATCTAACTGTTTAAAAAACGATTTATTGATATATATTGAAATGTTTTGAAATAAAAAGAGAAGTTTAGGAAGGATATTCATCTTAACAATGTTAATTCTTCCGGCTAGAGTGAGATGAAGGGTTGACCATCTATGCAAGTCTTGCTTAATTTTTTCCATACAGACGCCAAAATTTTGTTGATAAAGAGCTTTATGTTTACTTGTGATATTTACCCCTAGGTATTTAAACTGATCTGCTATGGTAAAAGGTAGGGTGTCTAATTTAATATTATATGCTTGTGAATTCACTGGAAAGAGTATACTTTTATTCAGATTAATTCTAAGACCAGATATCTTTTGAAATTCTGTTAGTGCTGTTAAAACAGCAGGGACAGTGTTTTCTGGGTCCGATATATATAAGACCATATCATCTGCATATAGAGAAATTTTCTGTTCCAGTCCTTCTCTGACAATCCCCTTTATCTGATGAGAATTTCGGCAGTGAACCGCCAGTGGTTCAATAGCGATTGCAAACAACAGTGGCGACAAGGGACATCCTTGTCTGGTACCACGTTCTAGTTTAAAGTAGTCTGAGCAAATTTTATTAATACAAACTGAAGCTTCTGGACTGGTATACAGTAGTTTAATCCAAGCACAAATATTCGGGCCAAACCCAAATTTCTCCAATGCAGTGAAAAGGTAATTCCATTCGATCATGTCAAATGCCTTTTCTGCGTCTAATGATAGTAATATCTCTGGGGTGTTTGATTTTGCTGGTGAATATATAACATTAAACAAGCGTCGGAGATTTGAAGATAGATGTCGGCCTTTAATAAATCCAGTTTGATCTTGTGATATTACAGAGGGCAGCACTTTCTCCATCCTTCTAGCTAGGATTTTTGAGAGTATCTTAACATCATTATTCAGGAGTGAAATTGGTCTATATGATGCACATTGTAACAAGTCCTTATTTTGTTTAGGAAAGACGGTGATTAATGCTTGTCGAAATGTTTGAGGTAGTATTTGGTGGTCTTTAGCTTCTGTAAATGTTACCAATAAGAGTGGAGCTAGCTGAGTGGAGAATTTCTTATAAAACTCTACGGGGTAACCATCAGGGCCTGATGATTTCCCGCTTTGTAGTGACTTTATAGCGTCTAGTAATTCTGTTAGCGTTAGAGGTTTATCTAGTTCCTCAGCACTTAAAGCATCTATTTGTGGTATTTGTGAATTATCCAGAAATGCATTAGATTGCGTGTTGTCTTCTTTGGGCTCAGTGGAATATAAAGACTTATAGTAATCTCTAAATGTGTGCATTATTTTATTATGGTCGATGATTTCTTCTCCATTCTTGTTGGTGATTACTGGTATTGCATTGTGAACTTCTTGTTTATGAATTTGTTGAGATAAAAGCTTATTAGCTTTTTCTCCGTGTTCATAGTAATGCTGTCTAGACTTATAAATAAGTTGTTCAGTTTCTTTAGTTGTTAAGATGTTAAGTTCTGTATGCAGGGCCTGCCTTTTCCTGTGAAGAGCTTCACTTGGACGCCTGGCTTGTTCTTCATCTATTCTAGTAATTTCATTTCTTAGCTCTGACACTTTCTTGGTTTCTAATTTATTTCTATGGGAAAGATATGAAATAATCTGGCCTCTTAGGAAGGCCTTTAGAGTTTCCCAGAGTGTTCCTGCAGAAACCTCTGTAGACGTGTTTGTCTCTAGGAAGAAGCTGATTTGTTTGGATATAAATTCTGTGCAGTTCTCGTCTGCCAATAAAAGAGGGTTAAGACGCCATCTGCGAGGTGAGTACGAGGGGCTTATTGATTTTAGCTCCAAGACTAGAGGGGCATGGTCAGAGATAGCAATTGTGTCATATTTGCATGATTTAATTGTAGGCAGGAAATTATTATCTATAAAAAAATAATCAATTCTTGAGTAGCTATAATGCACTGGTGAGTAGAACGAATATGTTCTTGAGTTTGGGTTAAGAAACCTCCAGGAGCAATTATTAAATGAACCTTCTCAGAGCTCAGATCTTCACAGGACAAACAAAGGATCAACTGAAGTAAGAACTCAAACTGGGCTTTTAGAACAAAATGCTCAACAGTCCATTAGAAACATTCTTCCATATTGTGTCATATCTTGAATTTGTTTGTTCCTTTCATTTACTTGATCTAAACAGAACAAATATCTGTTTCTACACCACTTTTCAAATGGCTCCTAGGCTTGCCCCTGTGATTTTAATGGCATACTAACTCACTGTGCGGTCTTAGCAGAACACGTTTCTCAGTAGCCTTTCCAAATTGCACAAACCAAGACAACATCAGATAACAGACGACATAACCAAAGACAATGGCTTTGCACAGCCCAATCTTTTTAATTCACCTTTTCCTTCTTCTTCTTGTCTCAGCTTTTACAATCCTGAGAGCCGAGTCTCACTTTAAATGCGCATTTTGTTTTTAAATGTTTCACTTTTTTAACAACATCTTTTATAAACCAAAGACTGTACCTTTTCTTCTGTCCAAACTGTCATGTTGCCACCATCCCTCACTCGCTGCCTGGCAGGACACACCTCGGCTCTCCTCTCTCATCTCCTCTACTGCCTCACGCTTTCTCCATTAAAACACACAACACCAGGATGACAGGACAGTGCCCCCAGTGGGCTCCTCTGAGCTATGCAGCTGTACACTCACTCCCACCTCTCCTCTTGAGGAGCAAAGGACACAAAATCTCTTCACACCGTCTCCTGAGCACTGCCGTAAGGACACTAGAACATCCCTGGCAATCCAAATTCATCTTCTTCAGGATGCCCTCTGATTCTTGGGAAAAAACATCCCTGCAAATTCTACCAGCAGTGTCCACATATCTCATTTTAAAGGACCACCATTCATTTTCTTGTCTACATATTATGCAAAAAGATGCTCTCATCTCATCCGTGATCTCCTACAAGACTTCAGCTATAGCAGCAACAATCAAATCATCTGGATTGGACCGAGATGTGACAGACCTCCTGAAAGCACACTCAGTGTAAAAAAAAATTGACAGCAGATCTCCGCCAGTAAATAACTGCTTCCTCAGACATGGCACAAAGTGTAAACTGTGCTCATAGCAATCACATCTGAGCTCTTTTTCATTCATCTGACCTCTGTGAACACCAGGGGTCGCTGTTGCCCTGTTAAACCCAACAGACAGATGCCGACACAGGGTAAAAGCGCCAAGAAATATTCGTTTTATTCTTTTTTCCCTCTGTAGTGCCTCCAAAGCACCCCAGTCACAGCAAACAGGCAATACAATAATACATAAACACAATGCTTTTCTCCACTACACCTCCCAGCAAGCTCCAGCTCGCTTGCTGGGTTCCCATCAGTCCTTAATATAGTCCTTGACCCGGAAGTGCTTCTGTTCTTCCTCCCATGTGACTTGCCAGCACTTCCGGGTCAGCTGGAGAATTCAGGTTTTCAATCAGCCCTGAAGACTTCGGGGCTTTTGTTGTCATAGTTCATTAGTACTTCCAAGCTAGATGAGAATTTTTTTTCCCACCAACTTCCCACAGAATCCCTTGGTGGCACCCATGGTACCCAGCAGGGCTGTGCTGCCAAACTCTAAGTCTCATAATGCCCTGCAGGCATGCGGGGCACTGCTGCAGTCCAGGGACGCTGCCATCTATTGTCTTGATAAGCTGCCTTCTCCCATCCTTCCATTACTGGGGCGTCCCGGCCGGAAAAAACTGCCGACTGTCCCTTACACTGCTTTTTCATTCACCCGTCTTTTTTTACTGGCAGTCGTCCCACTGTGTTCTTCCCGTCACCTCCACTCCCTCTCTCATCCCTAGCACCCTGTGCTCTCCCTCCTCCTGACCAGTTCTCCTCTCTTGACACCAGTGCTCAGCTCTGTCCTCTTGCCTTGATTCTGTCTGTACTCCCTCAGACAGGTCTGCATGTGGAAGACACTCCTGTGCAGAGCTTTCTAATGCCCTCACAGACTATGGACAGAGCTTAGAACAGCTGACAGGAAATAGAGGAAGGTCCAGGCCAACCATGATGAGTTTCAGTCTCCTCTATCACCCTTCTCTTCTGCTGCTGCCAATGCTAAGGTGAGTTGGTCTCACAGTAGGATTAACAACATTTCTGACACGTGTGTCTTGTTCTCTGTTGTCACATCTCTCCACTTCACCTTCTACTTCCTTGACTGTTGAGGACCTTTTAACCTTTTCTCGCAAAAATGTGGCTCTCATCAATGTTCCCTCTAAGCTGAGAATGTGAGTGTTGATCATACATTTTAGGAGCATCGCTGTCAAAAAGAGATGACTTTCAAACAAAATAAAGCTTTCAAAAACTAACCAAAAATTGATTAAATCCAATTAATCACTGACCTGATTAAAACAAGTTTAAAGGAAAATTGAGCTTTATGAAACCCTCAACCTACTTGACTGTTGATGACTTTGTAACATTTTTGTCAGTGAAAGGTGGCCGTCATCAGCAGTAACTTCCACTCTCCCCTTCTGGCCAGTCTGCTCCCTCCTGAACCCACCATGACCTTCTCCTCATTCTCTGCTCTCTCCACCAATGATGTTTCTAACCTCCTCTCTTATTACTCCACTGTCGCTCCACTTGACTCCATTCCCTCATGCCCTCACTCCCCATGCATTTCATAGTGGTCTCTACACTATCAACTGCCAGACAGTGTTCAAGTTCAAGATCAAGTTCAAAGTTTATTGTCAGGTGCACAGTAAGGAAACACGTTTCCCTGTACAATGAAATTCTTTCTTTGCTGTCTACACCAAATTCCAAAACCAATGTATAAAGAGAAAAATAAATAATAAGTAGCAGATAGATCATAAGTAACAGAGGCAGCATAAAGTATAAAAACAGAACAGAAGTATAAAGTGTAATGTGCAGGTAGGTGTGTGATGGACAAGTCCAATACACTTGTGTGAGGTAGATGGAATGAGATGAACCACGGTTATAAACTCCAGTCAGTTATTTAGGAGTCTAATGGCCTTGGGAAAGAAGCATTTCATATGTCTGTACCTCCTGCCTGAGGGTAGAAGTGTGAACAGTTTGTACTGGGGGTGGGTGGGGTCTCTGAGGATCGAGGCAGTTCTCTTTTGGACTCTGCAGTTGTAGATACTCTGCAGAGAGGGCAGTGGGGTCCTGGTGATCTTCTCAGCAGTCTTTACCACTCTCTGCAGGTATTTGCGGTCCATAGCAGTAGTGCTGTTGTACCACACGGTGATGGAGCTGATCAAGATGCTCTCAACAATGCATCTTTTAAAGTTGCAGAGGATCTTAGTCAACATACCAAACTTCCTCAGCCTCCTCAGAAAGTACAGCCGCTGTTGAGCCCTCTTGACAAGCTGTGTGGTGTTGTGTCCAAGTTAGGTCCTCACTGATGTAGATGCCCAGGTATTTAATGCTGCTCACCCTCTCTACTTCAAGCCCTCGGATGAACAGTGGCTGGTGAGGTCTCCTCTCCTTCCTCATGTCCACTATCATTTCCTTCGTCTTGTCTGTGTTGAGGGTGAGGTTGTTGTCCTCACATCATGACGCCAGACTGTTCACCTCCCTCCTGTAGGCCGCCTCATCCCCACCAGTGATGCGTCCTATCACTGCGGTATTGTCTGCGAACTTTAGGATAATGTTATCTTTGTGGGAGGTGACACAGTCGTGGGTGAACAGGGTGTAGAGGATGGGGCTGAGGATGCATCCCTGTTGGGTGCCTGTGTTTGTGATAATTGTGGCTGAAATCCTATTACCAGTCCTGACAGACTGGGGCCTGCCAGTCAGAAAGTCTAGGAGCCAGTCACAGAGGGTGGGGTGCAGGCCAAGTGCAGGCAATTTATGGGTGAGTTTATGGGGGATAACCGTGTTAAAGGCAGAGCTGTAGTCAACAAAGAGCATCCTGATCTAGGAGTCTTTGTTTTCCAGATGGGAGAGGGAATAATATAGTGTGGCCACGATGGCATCTGAGGTTTACCTGTTTTGCCCGGTAGGCATACTGCAGAGGGTCCAGGGTGCCCGGTATGCTGCTTTGAATGTGGGCCACCACCACTCTCTGAAAACACTTCATGATAATTGGAGTGAGTGCTCCCAGCCTGTAATCATTCACGTAGGTGGGTAGGCTTTTTTTAACAAGGGGGATGATGATCCTAGTATTAAAGCAGGACGGAACAATGTGCTGACTGAAGAAGGCTAACAGCCTGTCAGGTTATATAGTGCCTTGATGTGTGGAGTACAAGTCACAGGAGGTTCTGCTCAAGCTTTAAAACACACTGGTGAGGCCTTATCTGGAGTCCTGGGTGCAGTTTTGGTCTCCAGGCTACAATAAGGACATAGCAGCGCTAGAAAAGGTCCAGAGAAGAGTGATGAGGCTGATTCCAGGGATACAGGGGATGAATTATCAGGAAAGATTAAAAGAGCTGAGCCTTTTTACAGTTTAAGAGAGAAGATTAAGAGGAGACCTGACTGAAGTGTTTAAAATTATGAAGGGAATTAGTCCAGTGGATCAAGACTGTGACATTAAAATGAGTTCATCAGGAACACGGGGACACAGTTGGAAACTTGTTAACGGGAAATTTCACACAAACATTAGGAAATGTATTTCTTTACACAGGGAACTGCAGACACTTGGAATAAATGACCAAGTAGTGTGGTAGACAGTAGGACTTCTAGGGACCTTTAAAACTCGACTTGTTGTTTTATTGGAAGAATTAAGGGGATAGGACAGGCGAGCTTTGCTGGGCAGAATGGCCTGTTCTCATCTAGATTGTTCAAATGTTCTATCACTTGATGACATGTGTCTTTGCACAGCTGCTGACCACTATAGAAATGCATTCAGCACTACAATCAGCTGGGGACCGAGCGGTACATCACTTTTGTTTTCGATCTCCAGATCAATTTGCATCAAAATCAAAGTCCAATAAGTCAGAGTCCGACTCAGCAATAATATGCAAAATGTTGTCCACAGAGTATTTTGCTTTGCACGTTTGCTTCACTCTCTTGCCAGATCCTCCTTTAGCTGCTCTGCTGCACATTGCTGTCGGTAGTTGAAAACAATATTCAGCCCTCAAAGAGTTAATTAATGAATATAGAAAATGTAAAGCCTGGAAAATGCTCTATGATATTTAGATTATTTTACAGTATTTAGAATAGTGAAGCTGTTCTAAAACAGTTGAGATAAAGCCTATTAATATAATTTCATTAGGTTTACATACCAAGAATAGTCGCATTCCACCCCAGGTTCAGCCATATATCATATCAGTAATATTAAAACATACTATGATTGCTTAACTACAGTTATCACACAGATCTAAGCCAGTAAAAATAACACACATTTTGTAAAAAGTGAACATTTTAAATAATAATATCTAATTATGTATGTTGAATGAATTAATTTAATTTTATTTGAAAGTCCAGCCCCTACAGTGTCACAGTGCCAGAATTCTGGCCCTTGGACAAATGTAGTTGATGACCCCTGATCTACACTCTTATTCTGTCATTGGTTAGGAGATGCGAGGCTGTGCTGAAGTTCAATGATTTGAAACTTAGCATCTTGTCCAAACTCATGAGCAGGTAAACCACAGCGGAGAAACTCTTTATTATGTTTGGGAAAAGTGGACATTGGGATAAAATCTTATGTCCATTCAATCTCCTTAACTTCTTGTGTGCTTCTGTTGTTCATTTGTGAAGTTTCGCTATAAACTGAATAGTGCAACATCGTGACATTTTGTGTTCCATTGGTGATGGGTTTAACAAATACGCTGCTCGCTATTTCACAATTACCCAGAAGCCTAACAATAAAGCAAACTGCAGCAAGACTTGTGGCATGTGAGAGCCATCAAATGACAAGATGCAAGGTGGCGATGATACGTTTTAATAAGTTGGTCTCATTAAATTCACGACAGGCCTATCGTGATTCAGTGTTTTGTTAGTTTGTAGCATGTGTGGGAAGCAGCCCGGACACAGACAGACGGACACCATGTTAAAGTCCACCACACGTTTATTTACACTATTATTTACAATGTCTTTTAAGTGCACGTCCCAGTGCCGCAGCACCAATCACCCCAACAGCCTAGGCCTCTGTCCACAACATGCCTTCAGGCTGCCTCCTTCTCTCTCCTTCCAGACCTCGTCCTCTTCCACCCGACTCCAGCCATCAATGAAGGGAGGCTGCCCCTTTTATAATTACCCAGATGGGCTCCAGGTGATTCCCGACACTTCCCCGGACACTCCCCTGTGTGGCGGAAGTGCCGGCTGTGCTCCCGGAAGCCCTCTGGGTGTCCCCAGTCTTCTTCCCCCCAGCACTTCCTGGTGTGGCGGAAGTGCTGGTGGCCCGGGTCCTTCAGGCATGGGGGCACCCCCTGGCGGAGACCACGGGCCCCTACAGGGTTGGGCTTCCAAGCCCTGCATCCATGGCCCCCAAAGGAACCAGGGCGGTTGCCCCCTCGCGGTCTGGAGGAGGCATGAGCCCTCCTCCTGTCTTCCTGGGCATCCAGGCTGGGTACCACCCCCAGCCGCATGCCACACATGTTTATGATGTTTAGTTGAAAACATTGAAGGAGTCACCACTAGTGGCTCATGTGTCTTGTGTCTTTGGTCACTCACTGCCACCGCGAGTGGCAGCCTTTCCAGCAGCTCCGTGTATGACTTTATCTTTTTACCTTTTTCTGTATTTTTCTCTATTTCACTGTTAACTCCTACCACTTTCTTTTATGTGGTCTCGTTCCCAGGACACTTTTTACTACTTTAACATGGATTTTTACACGCCGAGAATCATCTATTCAAGTAATCAACTTAAAGCGCTGAGAACAAATGCCCATGCCAGTGTGGTTCCCTATTTACCTGACGAGGTAAGAAGACGGTATCGTGGCAACAGAGCCGGTGCTAAGATAAAAGCCAAGCGTTTAGCGAGAAAGTGGCGCTTCAAACCTTCGGTGCCTTCTGTGATCCTGGGAAATGTGAACTCAATACCAAATAAAATCGACGAACTGGCTGCACTGATGAAAAATGTCAGGACCTACAGAGAATGCAGTTTGTTGTGTTTTAGTGAAACGTGGCTAACAACATTCAAAGTTATTGTCTGTTTTTACTTGCATTTTTATCACTCTTTAAATTATTAGTGATTTTTGTATCAGTATGCTGCTGTTGGAGTATGTGAATTTCCCCTTGGGATTAATAAAGTATCATCTATCTATCTATCTATCTATCTATCTATCTATCTATCTATCTATCTATCTATCTATCTATCTATCTATCTATCTATCTATCTATCTATCTATCTATCTATCTATCTATCTATCTATCTATCTATCTATCTATCTATCTATCTATCTATCTATCTACTGGGCCACAGTGTGAAATGTAACATGGTGGAGGAAACGGTACCTTGTTTTTTTATTCTTCTTCCAGAGATAAAATCTCAGTGTTAGCTCTCCTTCACGTTGAGCCTCAGACAAAAATAAGATCTCATAAAGCTATGGCAGATCATTCAATCAATCTTTATTTTGGTACTGTAGGTTTTGTTACAGGATATGGTGTGATATCCTACCAGGTAATGTGGTATGGGTTACAGACCATGCAATGCAACTACCAGCAACATAACAACGTGGCCCAGAAAAAACAAAACCAAAAGTAAAAAAGCAAGAGGTCTCTAACTCAAACAACATGCAAGGCAAAATATAGAAAAGAAGTGTTGAAGCTGATCATTTGCTGACTTATTAAATATTGAAATAGATTTCTGCTTTCAGGGTACATCTCAACGAGTCAGTATTTAGCAAAATGGAAAGTTAAGAAGAAGGCTCAGAAAAAGTCATATTAGAAATGAAATTGGAAATATATTAATTAAAGAAAGAAGCTTAACCTCTGCTAGGGCAACTTTAGTAAAACTGTTTGAGTCAATAATCAGGCAGGAGGAAGCTTGTCCATTGCGTCTTTAATTATCTCTTTATGAATATGGAGCATTCATCACAGCAGTCTGTTACAGAGTGATCAAAGAGGAAGGGCAGAGGTCCATTATTACAAACAAATGAATTTACATAACCATGCTGAATTAATGCATACACAACATCCAATTGGTTTGTTGGCTTACACCCAAATAACTTATCCAAATAAAGTCTATTCTACTACACTCTTGTTCTTCTCATCTCTCTTAGGTTCAGCTCTTACTCTTGAAATCTCTGTGTATGTGATGAGTGTCCAGTCTTGTTGTTTCCAGGACATCTGCTGATCTCTTAATCATCCCCTGGTACGTTTTGTGTATGACATCAACCTTCTCCTAGTATCTCCTCATTGTTCACAACACCCTTCTGGATTTTTCTGATATGCTTGCTTTGCTGATTTTTAAGATGATTGCTATGTTTTAATGTGATAAAGCTTATCAAGACACTTCATACACAAAGTATGTTACCATAAAAATTGTTCTCTCACAATTCATTATTAGGTTTTGCACTACATTCATCTTTAAACAGATGCATGTCTCCATTAAAAACTTTGTTAAGTTTATCCTGTAGATCCTTAAAGCTAATAGGCTCTACTTCATTTTTGTTGTTTTCGGCAATGTAGCCAAGGAACCACACGGGACTCTCATTCTGATCCACACAGCAAGCAGCAGTCCAGAGGTGGCTTGGCATATGAACTTACTTCTTCTTGATATTCTCTCCTCGAACAACTCCAACAATAACATGCGTTTTGTAGCATCCTTTTTCAAATTTTTCCATTTCTTGATTTTCATAATGACTCCACTCCTTGTTTTTTAGTTCCTTGAATTCAGGTACAACATTAGTCAAGGTGAACATTGCTATCTTTTTGCCCTCATCTGTATGATGCATACATGGACTTAGATGACCTTGATCATAATGATAAATATTTTTATCATCTTCTGATACTGCCTGACTTTTCTTTTGTTCTTCGGTAGTAACTCTTGGCTCTTCCATCATACTTTTGTCTCCTGTTTGATCTACAAGCTTAAAATATCATAAAATTGATAAAATCACAAATAATTGTAAATGCACGTGCATGTCATCTATATACATTCACTTATAAAGACAATAATGGTCATTAAGTAAATATCATAAACAGAGAATAAGTCATGGCTTGAGGTAAACCTCACATTTGACATGAAACCACAGAACAAAAGCCAACAAGTTACAAAACAGATGAGGAAAGGGTTCTTAAAAGGGAGCAGACTTTACAGTAGATTTTCTATGGCCCTTCTGCAATTGAAGTAGATTTATGATTAGAGTATGTACCCCAAGAGCCTGATATGCACTGTAGCATCATTACATCTGAACATGACAGGGAAGTTCAAGGAGTATCTTGATTGTGGTGATTATTATAACGCACTCCTCTCAGGACCACCCGAAAAAGATATCAGTCGATTACAACAAGTGCAGAATGGAGCTGCTAGAATCGTAACTAGGAAAAGAAAATCCGAGCACATCTCTCCAGTTCTGATGTCACTACATTGCTTACCTGTGTCATTTAGAATTGACTTTAAAATACTGCTTATGGTTTACAAAGCCTTAAATATTCACCAGGCTAATACAGTGGAGCACTTTAAAACACTGCTAAAACACATTATTTTAACATGGCTTTCTCATGGCTTCATTTTAGTTTAATTCTGATACTCTGTATATGCATTTCATTATCATTATTATTCCTGGTGACTCTGAAATCCATACTAACCTATACTTTCTCTTCTGTTCTTTTTCCGGTTTTCTGTGGTGGTGATCTGCACCACCACTACCTGATCAAAGCACCAGGATATCCCTACATTGAATGATTAAAGGCCAAATGTCCACATGACCGTCATCATCAAGTTCTTCCATGTGAACCCTGAATACAATGAGAACTGATTGTGAGGTCATTTATGTGAGGTAGAATGCTTAGAGGGGGCTGGGTGGTCTCGTGGCCTTGGAACCCCTGCGGATTTTTTTTTTCTCCAGCTGTCTGGAGTTTTTTTTTTCTGTCCTCCCTGGCCATTGAACCTTACTTTTATTCTGTTTTAATTAGTGTTCCCTAATTTTATTTTCTTATTTATTTTGTCTTTTTTCTCTTTCTTCATCCTGTAAAGCACTTTGAGTAACATAATTTTGTATGAGAATGTGCTATATAAATAAATGTTGTTGTTGTTGTTCCTATGACTGACCTATCCTCAAGAGCCAAACCTCTCAATGAAGCCAGGAAGGCTGCTTTACATTATTTCTATTTTGTACCCTTGAGCAATGTTTTTAAGTATTATTATCGAAGAATTAAAAGGGGTAATCCATTTGACACAGCAACACTTTTGGGACTCTCCCTGCAATTATTTATCCATTCATGGGCTGCATACTCACAGACTGGTAAGAGTGTCCATGCTGACCCCTGTCCATTGCCAAAAGCACCTACAATGGACACTCAGAACTGGACCATGGAGTAATGGAAAATGTTGGCTTTCACTGTTTTGACCTTTGGCTTGCTTGTTTCTTTTTTTTTTTTAACTTTGTGAACTGCTTCTCTTCTCATTTAAAACTGCCATTACCCAAAGCAGACAGTGCATTGTCAGCCTCAGCCTTTTGGAATGAGGAAGCCCTGGCCCCTTGGGCTCAACTTAAAGAGGTGAGGGCAAAAGGCAAACTGAAGCAATTCAGTTAAAAGGCATAAAGAAACTTAGAAAATGACTAAGAAAAACACATATAATAAAAAAAAATAATTATATAATAAGAGGACATAATTAATACAAACCATCTCATTTACATAAAAACGCTTATACTTTGCATCCTTATTTAAGTGTTTATGAGCTTACACATATCATTTTGAGCGTTTTCTGATCCCAGATAGTCACTTGTACTTTTTATATTGAAATTGCAAGGTTCTTTTAAAATCTGTTAATTATCCAATGTGTTTTTTAATCAATATTTTGTTTTGCCTTGGACTCTGCCATTTTGGGACTTTTCCATCATCATTTCCTTGAAGATACATCCCATGATTAATGAGGAATGTGCAAACTGATGACATCATCAGTGTTACTGTATGAAGGTCACCACGTGCATTCCTGCTTTGTCTGAGATTGGTCAGTATTTGGTAGGGACTAACCACTGCATACTGGGAACACTCCACAAAGCCAGCCATTTTGGAGACTCTCTGACCCAGTCATCTTGTCATTACAATTTGCCGCTTGTCAAAGTGGCTCAGATCCTTACACTTAAGCACTTTTCATGCTGTTCACTTGCTGGCTAACATATCCCACCCCTGGACAGGCGCCATTGTAACAAGGCAATCGATTTTATTCCGTTCAATTGTCAGTACTTTTAAAATTGTGACTGAGCACAGGCATTGGACGAGGCAAGGAACTGGAAACTTCAGAAGGGACCAAAAAGATATTCAGAATAGCGGAGACTTGAAACAAAACAACAAAAGATCTTAGCCAAATCAAACAGATAAAGGACAAATGTGAAAAGTGATATGAATAAAATTAAGGAATGGTGGAAGGCATACTTTAAGAAAGTGAGGAAAACCCATGGCTTATATTTGAAGATGGAGTATCAAATGAGGTTGGAACAAGAAGGATAAGTAGGTAGGAAAGAAGAATGGGAAGGCAACTGGACTAGATGGCATACCTCCTGAAACATAGAAGAGTTTGGGGGAGGAAAGAAAAGATTTGGAATTTGGGAGCAGGATGTCAAAGATCTGTAGTGAAGATAAAATGAAGATCACTGGAGAAATAGTGTGATTGTGCCTCTAAATATAGAGCAGGTAGACATTGAAGATTGTGAACAACAAAAAGCTGATGCCTCATACAATGAAAATGGATAACGGATATAAGGCTTTAAAGATAGGGGAAGAAAGTATGGATTTATGTCAGGGAAAGGTACAATAGATTTGATTTTCATCTTGAGACAGATTATGGAACAATACAGACAGAATCAGAAAGTACTGCACACGGTGTGTACAGGTTTAGAGAAGGCATATGTTAGATCACACAAAATCTCAGAATGTCCCAAAGGACACCACTGTCAACTGAGTTGAACACTTTATGGATATCGACAAAGGCTGCAAAGAAACTCTGAAGATACTTGTATTTGTGCTTGATGATAACCCCCAGTGGCAGGATACGGTCGATGGTAAACTTCTTAGGAGTAAAACAAGACTGCTACAGTCGCGGGCAGGTGAGGAAGTGATCATAGATCCTATTTACTGGAAGTTGCTGGATATCATGGCCAGCCTGTACACTGGTACTGTGAGTTCTGTGCAGAGTGGTGGCAGAACCTCTGTGTTTTTCCCAGTCAGTTCCGAGGTTCATCAGGGGTGTGTTTTGCTCCTACTCTGTTCAATGCTTCCATGGACTGGGTGTTGGGCAGGGTCGTGGGCTTCAGTGGCTATCAATGGAGACTCTAATCAGGGCTCTCGGGAGACTGAAGGGGGAGTCT
This sequence comes from Erpetoichthys calabaricus, assembly GCF_900747795.2. Classification (NCBI taxonomy): domain Eukaryota; kingdom Metazoa; phylum Chordata; class Cladistia; order Polypteriformes; family Polypteridae; genus Erpetoichthys; species Erpetoichthys calabaricus. The sequence goes on along the minus strand of NC_041394.2, from coordinate 353,239,601 downwards.
CAGTGTCTGGGCTTGCAAGTGTCCTTTATAAAAACCAAGAGCCAGGCCTTTAATGACCTCTTGTGTACAGCCATCAGCAGTGTGTCTGTCTGCGGAGAGAGTGTCGACCTTGTTGAGGGGTTTACTTACCTCGGCAGTGACATTTACTGTATGTCTCTGGTGACTCTTCCTGTGAAGTCATTAGTTGGATTGGGAGAGCATCGGGGGTCATGAGGTCGCTGGAAAGGGGTGTGTGGCACTCCTGATATCTCTGCAAGAGGACAAAGGTCCAAGTCTTTAGAGTCCTGCTACTTCCAGTTTAGCTATATGGTTGTGAGGCATGGACGCTATCCAGTGACCTGAGATGAAGACTGGACTCCTCTGGTACTATGTCTCTCTCTGGAAAATCCTTGGGTACCGCTGGTTTGACTTTGTGTCCATAGTCCTGAATGAGGCACATGACCTGCATTATGAGGGAGAATCAGTTTTGGCACTATGGCCATGTGGCACGATTCTCCAAGGGTGATCTATTTCACAGGATTGTCTTTGTTGAGGACCCGAGTGGCTGGACCAGGCCAACAGGATGCCCATGTAACACCTGCAGCAAACAGATGGTCATTCTGGAGGGTGGGACTGGGCTGCTTGTCTGTCTGGTAGGTTGACAATTGGGATCCTGAGCTGTTTGGTCGTGTGGTGCACTGTACCAGTGCATACTCCCCCACCTGACCTGACCTGATATGATAGAGTTCCCCAGCAAGAAATTTGGAGATGTATGAAAGAGAAAGGATTACCAGAAGTATGTAAGGATAGTTAAGGATATTTATGTGGACTGCTACACACAAGTAAGTTGTAGTGTTGAAATAACTGCAGATAAGGATGGGTTATTTCGAGGATCATCATTAAGATCATATCGTTTTACTTTGGCTATAGATGTTATTGCTTGAGGCAAATTAGGTCAAGACCCATGGTGCTTGCTATTGGCATTGTGCAATGTGGCACTACTGAAAATATTGTTGAAAGGAAGCTGAAGCATTGGCTAAGAGCAATGGAGGATAGAGGCCTTAAGATTAGTATGGGAAAGAATGACAAGTCAAATAAAACAACACCTTTTATTGGCTAACTGAACAGATTATAATGTGCAAGCTTTCAAGGCAACTCAAACATCTTCTTCAGGCAATTTTTAAGACTACATCTTGCCTGAAGAAGGGATCTGAGCTGCCTCAAACACTTGAATACTGTAATCTGTTAGCCAATAAAAGCTGTCATTTTCCCTGACGTATCATTGCGTCCATAATGGCTAACACGGTACAACACCCCACTACTAGGAGAAAGACAGAATATCTAAGACTTCAGGGACAAGAACAAGATGGAGAAGTTAATGTCTTAAGAAAGGCTTAAAGGGTGGAAATGTTCAGATATCTTGGATCAACTAATATAGGGTATGGAGAGCTACCTCTAGAAATAAACCATAGAAAGCAATCAGGTTGAAAAAAATTGGATAAAGGTGTCTGGAGTGTTACGTGACTGAAGAATTGGTGCAAGAGTGAAGAGTAAAGTGTACAAAACAGTGATCAGTCCAGTATTGCTGTATGGATCAGAAACCCAGGCAGTTAAGAAGGGGCATGAAAGGAAACGGGATACTACAGAAATGAGGATGTTGATATGAAGGTGTGGAAGAACAAAGCTTCATAAGATCAGGAATCTTAGCAGTTAAAATTGGGGGAACCACACAGGAATTACAGGAAAGAAGGTTAAAGTGGAGGTATAGGCATGTCATGAAAAGAGAGGTGAACAATGTGGGGAGAAGAGTAATGGACATGTAGGTGTTGGGATGGAAGAGAAGAGGACAACCCAAGAGAAAGTGGATGGACTCGGTGAAGAGAGAAAGGAGTGTCAGGCGTGGAAGTGTAGAACAGACGAGGATGAGACACACAGATCCAACATGAAACTGGGAAATGTTTTAAACGAAGAAAACAAATCTATTTTCCATGTTAATCACAAGCAGACCATTAGACAAGGCTTAAACAATTACTTTCATTGCAGTCACTTTTCAGGTTCATTGCTTCAAGGAACCAGCTGTCACTTCCACAATTTTTTCCTCCTTTATTATATAAGTAGGCAGATGATATTGGGATGCGGTGTTCCTGGTCATATATTGTGGCAAAATAAATTCTGTTGGTGTAGGTCTGGCAAATCTGAGCGGCTTTAGGCGGAATGAGGCCCATAGGTTCCATTGCTTTGTGGAAAAAATTGTTGCATGTAAATGTTTGACCACTCATGACTGCAAAGTTTCCCTGAGTGGTTAAACACCCAAGGATCACTAGGACAAGCAAAGGCATTGTCTTTCTTCTATCAGGGAGCAGGAAAAGGTCAAGAAGCAGAACACCAGGCATCAGAATTACAGGCAAAAATCCCTCTGGTGAGCACATTGGATTACTTTTAAAGTTCTGTCTTAAAAAATGCAAAGCATTTATCAAATGATTTTGAAAATCCTTATGGCCCATCAGATTTGCTTTTTTTGCTTCTTTTAAAAAGTGTTGGCTGACTTCAAAATACAGTATACCTTGTAATGAATAAAACAGTTAACAGTTTTACCTAACAGAACACCATCTCAAGATTAAGGCCTTGAAAAAGTTCCAAAGAAAACTGAAACAACTGTAGGAGTTTAAAGCTTTAGCTTCGGGGCCCTCTGCCTAGTAATGTGAGGGATGAATGGGACGTCGCATTGGTCTCAGTCTGAACCTCATCATTATTTACACTTACTCGCCTCTGCTCTTTGGTTATTGCAGGTGAATAACTAGCCCTTGGCACCTTATGTGCTCTTCTTCCAGTCTAAGAAAACAGGGTTTGTTTTGGAAATGTTTTGTTAATTAGATTAGTAACCTACTCCTCTTCTTTTTTGCCATTGCTAACCTTTCCTCTCATCATTTTCTGTTTATTTTACCTGTGATACTTGGACTAAATAGGCAGTCCGAAATACATAATGAAATGTAAGTGAGACTAGAAACATTTAATCTTCAAGCAGTGACAGACTCTGCACCTGATCATCATGTTATTCTGCAACAGACTATCAAAGTCCAATCCCAGAGAGCTGCAGGTTATCATGAAGGCCATTTTCTTTTTAGTAACCACATACTGTGATACATTGTTGTTGTTTATAAAATGCAGAACCCTTCACAGTTTGTTCACAGCAGCCAAGCAACTGAGATGCAGAATGAGCCAGTGGATGACCAGCTAAGTCTCAAACACATCAAACTCAGTTCTTGGAGGAATACCATTTTCACATCAACAACTTTAATTGCAGCTGTTTATTAAAGTCCGTTATTTATGTTTGTAACTTGTTAGTGCTTTCATTGTGCCACAGCTGTCTTATCCAAAACTCTTATCTTTTTTTGTGAGCACTATTCAAAAGTTTTGTGAACCAGAACAAGTAAATATTTCTAAAAATTTCATTTTTATTTTTACATATTTTACTGAAACGTGTCATATGATGGAAACATACAGTCATATGAAAAAGTTTGGGAACCCCTTTCAGCCTGCATGATAATTGACTCTCCTTTCAAAATAAAGATAACAGTGGTATGTCTTTCATTTCCTAGGAGTACTGGGGTGTTTTCCGAACAAAGATTTTTAGTGAAGCAGTATTTAGTTGTATGAAATTATATCAAATGTAAAAACTGGCCGTGCAAAATGTGGGTCCCCTTGTAATTTTGCTGATTTGAATGCCTGTCACTGCTCAATGCTAATTACTGTCAACACCAAATTGGTTGATGAGCTCGGTAAGTCTTGAACTTCATAGACAGGTGTGTCCAATCATGAGATATAAAGGTATTTAAGGTGGTCAATTGCAAGTTGTGCTTCCTTCCCTTTGACTCTCCTCTGAAGAGAGACAGCATGGGATCCTCAAAGCAACTCTCCAAAGATCTGAAAACAAAGATTGTTCAGTCTCCTGGTTTAGGGGAAGGCTACAAAAAGCCATCTCAGAGGTTTAAACTGTCAGTTTCAACTGTAAGAAATGGAATCAGGAAATGGAAGGCAACAGGCACAGTTGCTGTTAAACCCAGCAGGTCTGACAGGCTAAGAAAAATACAGGAGCGCATATGAGCAGGATTGTGAGAATGGTTACAGACAACCCACAGATCACCTCCAAAGACCTGCAAGAACATCTTGCGGCAGATGGTGTATCTGTACATCGTTCTACAATTCAGCGCAATTTGCACAAAGAACATCTGTATGGCAGGGTGATAAGAAAGAAGCCCTTTCTGCACTCACGCCACAAAGAGAGTCACTTGTTGTATGCCAATGCTCATTTAGACAAGCAAGATTCATTGTGGAACAAAGTGCTTTGGACTGAGGAGACAAAAATTGAGTTATTTGGTCACAACAAAAAGTGCTTTGTATGGCAGAAGAAAAACACCTGCTACCTACTGTCAAATTTGGTGGAGGTTCCATTATGCTGTGGGGCTGTGTGGCTAGTTCAGGGACTTGTTAAAGTCAAGGGTCGGATGAATTCAACCCAATTTCAACAAATTCTTCAGGATAATGTTCAAGCATTAGTCACAAAGTTGAAGTTACGCAGTGGTTGGATATTCCAACAAGACAATGACCCAAAACACAGTTCAAATTCTACAAAGGCATTCATGCAGAGGGAGAAGTACAATGTTCTGGAATGGCCGTCACAGTCCAGTGACTTGAATATCATCAAAAATCTGTGGGATGATTTGAAGCAGGTTGTCCATGCTCGGCAGCCATCAAATTGAACTGAACTGTTGAGATTTTCTATGGAAGAATGGTCAACAATACCTACATCCAGAATCCAGACACTCATCAAAGGCTATAGGAGGATAGCGTCGCGAGGCTGTTATATTTGCAAAGTGAGGCTCAACTAAGTATTGATGTCATATCTCTGTTGGGGTGCCCACATTTATACACCTGTCTAATTTTGTTATGATACATATAGCATATATTCTGTGTGGGATATGGCCGGCCATTCATCCCGGCCAATACCCCCAGGCCGCCAGGTGGAGCCCTTCCGGCAGCATGAAGGTGCCCCGAATTCCAGCAGGGCATCATGGATATTGGAGTTTTCCTTCACAGCCCTGCTGGATACCTTGGGAGCCAACAGAGTACATTGCAGGGAGGCCCAGAGACTCTTACGTGCCCTATAACCCGGAAGTACGTCTTAGTCACAGGAGGAATGACGTACTTCTGGGATGAAGAAGAAGAGTTTTTATCTGACCCGGAAGTGTTCCTAGTCACATGTACAGAGAGAGTGAAACACTTCCGGGTCAAGGACTATAAAAGGACTATGGGAAATCCCAGACGGCGAGCTGACCTGGGTGGAAGGGTGGCAACGCGTCTGGGAGAGTGGAGGATTGATTATTATTGATTATTAGTATTGTTTATTGAGTATTGTGGAGTAGAGGGTGCTTTGTGCACATTATTATTATAGATGCGTCCATTTTAAAGCATGACTTGTGGTGTCATTACTTGTGAGTGGAAAATACATATTGGAAAAAAAAACAACAAATTATTAGCAAGTGTTATGTCCAAAAAAATAGCAATTCTTTGTATATTAAAAACACATCAATTGAAATGACATTTGATTTTTGTGCTTTGCTTATCATGATTAAGATTTTCCAATTTTGATAAGTTTTTCCTCTATTTATTAAAATGGTAAAATAACTGAGCATTGGCCTTCCTCCTCGCCAGTTTAGATATTCACACTTCCGCTGTCCTTTTTCCCATTTTATCTAAGACTCCGGACTGACCTGCAGGACCCTTCTTGGCAGTGCAGAAGTCTCAGTGCCAACAAAAGACCTCCACATCTCGTCAATACCACCCCAATGAAAACTCTAATGGAGGTGCTTTAAAGTCTTTGTGGCACCAAAATTACCTGCATACTTCCTGCAGCCCCCTTGGTACCACAATTTGCAATACCCTTCTTCCATTGCCAGATTATGCCACTGTCTCTTTAATATGCCATTGTGAGAGCCAAAATGGGACCAAAGTCTCTTTACCACCTGATTGTCTGTTGCCACCTCTTTCCATGTTGAGTGGGCCGACAGCTCCACCCAGCCTCTTATTTTGCACAAGTCCAGACTTTTTTCTTGCTGTTCACGCCAACTTATCTCACTTTCAGCAACAACTTGCAAACAACAGCTGGGCATTTTCTCCTTGTCAGTTCTCTCTAGCACTTGTTATCTCAGTCGCACACAGCACTGGCAGTCTTGTCATGGCCTCTGAGACAAGTCATCTGTGTCGTGATGTCTTACATCCTCTTGGTGCTCAGCTTTAAAACTGAAAACCTGAAGCTGCTTGAGCCAATGAGCCACCTGTCCTTCTGGCCCCCAGCACCACTGTAGTGCAGCATAGTCTTTATAGATTACGAAGGGGAGCCCACAGAGGTAATATCGGAAATGACAAACAGCCTCCAACACTGCCAATCACTGCACATTATGTAGTAAATACGCTCCACTTTGCTCCGAGTATGGCTGTAATAAGCCACCACTTGTTCTCCTTGTGAGTGTCACAGGGGTAGCACTGCTCCAATTCCCACACTACTGACATCTGTGTCCAAGATATAAATCAACTGGGAATTGGGAGGCACCAGTATGGGTGCCTCTCACAGGCCAGTTTTTAGGTGATTAAATGCATCCTTTTCCTCTGCACCCCACTGAAATGGTTTGCCCTGGCACAGTAACTGGTGAAGGGGTGCCCACTATTCAGGCAAAATAGAACAAACTTCTTGTAATAGGATGCCAGGCCCAAGAACTCATTAAACTGCTTGTGTGTCTCTAACCACTGCCACTTTATCCTTCTCAGTGTGGCTGCCCTTGCCACTCACACAGTGCCCCAAGAATGAAACCTCCTGGGGCATTACGCAACATTTTTCTGTATTTAGCTTCAGGTTCCCTTTTGGAAAATCTCAAGCAATGAACTTAAAACATCATTAAAGGTCTGTTCATGCACCAATCAATCATCAAAGTACACTCGACACTGCGAGTGTGGAATACTCTGCACACTCTGTCCATATGCCGTTCAAATGTGGCCAGCGCATTACACAGTCCAAATGGCACAACACGGCAAGACCAGAGCTAATGTCCTGTAGAGAATATTGTCTTTTCTTTCATGCTGGGGGCTAGTCCCACCTACCAGAATCTAGTGATGAAAACCAACTTGACCCTGCAACGAAGTCTAAGGACTCTTCTATGCGTGGCAGTGGGTAGGAATCCTTATATATGATGGCATTTTATTGCCGATAGTCTGCACAAAATCACAAGCTGACATCCTTCTTTGGGACTAGAATGATAGGCGAGCACCAAGGCGACTCTGAGGACTTTATAATTCTGGCTTCCAACATTTCCGAGATCGTCTATTGGTGGCCACCTGAGAGTGTGGTGATGGGGCTGTTTGATAGGAGGTGCAGTGCCCATCTCAGTCTCATGTTGTACCAAATGCATCTATCAACAGTCCTCTGGAGAAATGGCAAACCTATTGTGGTATTCCAGCAGACGATCTCTTAGTTGCAGCTTTTGAAATGAAGTGATTCCTTCACCACTGGATCCCACAGTGACTCCAAACAGGTGAAGCACTCTGTGGAAGCAGCAGAGCAGTGGAGAAAAAGGTGGCTCCAGATGTCCCCTGCACCCCACAAGTCTATGGGTTGTACCATCTGGAAAAATTATACACTGGGTATCGAAAAGAACCCCCCCTTTGAAATATTCCAATTTTCTTTGCTTTACAGCCTTAAATGAAAACACACAAACTAATATTTTTTCCAGCTTTACTTACTCAATGTGATCTGTAACATCCAAGTGAAGGACATCATAGCTACAGTTCAGAAGAATTTAAAAAAATCAAAAACAAGACCTACTGAGATGAATAAAGGACAAACCCCCCCCCCCCCCCAAACTCTCTCAGGTGTCAATTCCCACCATTTCAATTGCGGTTCCTGGCTTCCTTCCACCTGTGATCAGTTGTAATGCGTGTGATTAGTGAAGCTGTTCCTGGTCCATTCATCCCTTTGCTTGGTAATGCAACTGACAGCAAACAACTGACTAGGGGTGGCCAGCCACTTTCAAAAGATCTCAGGGACAGAGCTGTGGATGAACATAAGGCAGGAGATGGATACCAAAAACATCTCAAAGGCTTTATCAATCCCAAGGAGCCCAGTAAAGTCCATCAAAATGAAGTGGCAAGTGTTTGGTACTACTAGGACCCTCCCTGGATCCGGCCGTACCTCCAGGAGGAAACTGGTAGGAAAGGCTACCAAGAGGCCAATGGCCACTTTACAGGAGTTACAGGATTTTATTGTAAAGAGTGGTCATGGTGTATATGTAACAATTTCAAAAGAGCTCCACAATTGTGTCTTGTTCGGGAGGGTCACAAGGAAAAAGCCACTTCTCAAGAAAGGCCACCTTAAGGTTCGTTTGAGCTTTGCCAGAACGCACCTTGAAAATTCTGATGCCAATTAGAAAAAGGTCTTATGGTCAGATGAGACCGAAATTGAACGGTACACCTGGCGGAAATCCAATGCAGCTCACCATCTACAACACACCACACCTACAGTAAAGCATGGAGATGGCAGCATCCTGTTGTGGGGGTGTTTCTCTGCTGGCATTTTGTTGAACCCCCTTTTGCTTTAATGGCAGCCTTGAGTCTGTTGATTCTTCTCTATCAGCTTTGCACATGTAGATTGAGCCCCCCCACTCTTCTTTACAGTTTAACTGCTCAAGTTCGGTCACATTGGATGGTGAGCGTTGGTGGTCTGCTATCTTCAAATCTTTCCATAGATTTACAGTGTGATTTAGGTCTGGGCTCTGACTGGCCACACCAGGACATTCATTTTTTTCTCCTTCTGCCACTGTGTGGTCCATTTTGCTGTGTGCTTTGGGTCGTTGTCATCATATATATATAGCAAAATACCCGCGCTTCGCAGCGGAGAAGTAGTGTGTTAAAGAGGTTATCAAAAAGAAAAGGAAACACTTTAAAAATAACGTAACATGATTGTCAATGTAATTGTGTTGTCATTGTTATGAGTGTTGCTGTCATATATATACACACACACATACATACACACACACACAAACATATATATACATATATATATATATACATATATATATATATATATATATATATATATATATATATATATATATATATACATATACACATCCACATATATATACATATATATATACACATATCAACATATATATACACATACATATACACACATATACATATATACATACATACATACATACATACATACATACATACATACATACATACATACATACATACATACAGACACATATATTTATACATATATATCTACATATATATATATACATATATATCTACATATCTACATATATATATATATACATATATATCTACATATCTACATATATATATATATATATATACTAGCAAAATACCCGCGCTTCGCAGCGGAGAAGTAGTGTGTTAAAGAGGTTATGAAAAAGTAAAGGAAACATTTTAAAAATAACGTAACATGATTGTCAATGTAATTGTGTTGTCATTGTTATGAGTGTTGCTGTCATATATATATACATATACACACACATATACACACATATACAGATATATTATATATACATATACACATATATTTTTTATATATATATATATATATATATATATATATATATATATATATATATATATATATATATATACACATACATACATACATACATACATATACACACATAGATGCACTTACAATAACATAGAAATCAATATAAACAACATTAACATCATTATCATATGAGAATATGAAGTAATATATAAGAAGCACATTTCATATAAATATAAATAATTAAACAGTAAAATGTTCTTGTATAATTTTCTACCGTGGCTTTTCGTTGGTCTGTCCAGGATATTTAAATCACCTGTAGCTTGCAAACTGTTTCACCTATTGACTTGAAATGTGGTACACATATAATACGTCACGTCTGCTATCCGCTTTATGGGTGATGATTGTATTACTCTTTTTATGTTTATTTTATTTTAGAATCAACTCCTATCTGCGCACACCAGGGCAGCCGTGGGCAGATGCGTATGGTGTATTCACTCCATGTTATCGTGCATTGCGCTGTCACTGGTATTTTGATAAAAGAATTTGAACAATATATAAGAAGCGTATAAATTATTAAACAGTAAAACATTAACATTTAAGAAGTAAAGTTACATTGAGTACTACTGCAGTGCCTTCGGGTATACCTCATTTTTTCTTTGCCCATTACATGCTTAAATGTATACATTTTTTGGTGTACCTACCCGAGAACACGCGACATATAACCGACCGTGGGAGAAGCATGGATTTTAAAGAAGCGTTGAGTTCATCTGCTGGTCTCCCTCGTGGAATAACTGGTAATGTTTCACTAAAATCTACAGCGAGTAAAACGACATTACCTCCTATTTTTTTTTGTACGATCTCTGAGATGTTGCTTTTTTCGGTTCAAGGCTTCATAAGCTCTTTTATGTTCCATGGTGTACTTAATAAGTACTAATTATCCCAAGCCATCATCTTTGAATGTTGCAAGACTTTCGCCTTGTATGTAGATCGGGGTAATTACATTCATTGCATTCCTAGTCTGAATCACAATCTGATTGTATGGGTGGTTACCTGGCACTGTAGGGTTGCCACCCGTCCTTTAAAATACAGAATCGTGCCGCGTTTGACAATGAAATTGCGCGTCCCATTTTGAATCAATACTGGACGGGATTTATCCCGTATTTTTGTAATCATTTTTTTTTTAAAGCAGCGTCTCATGCAAATCATCCCACACGCATTTTATGAAGATGCCTCCTTTCCTACTTTTGATTGGGTAATACTTGATGTCATCGTTAGTTTGATTGGTGTTTTTAACTGTCCAGTGAGGAGGGCGTGTCTTTTAAGTACAGTCTGCAAAGTGTTGGCACTGAGATGTGGCGTCAGCGCCATACTTGAAGCCCCTAACGTTGCGGTCAGCAAGTCGGCTAACATCCGCCATGTGCCGTCTTTCAGTTGCGAGAAGCAGATCATAGAATGGTTGAAACTGTTGCCCCTAACGTTGCGCCACGGCGTGTGGTTCGTTTATACCTCGTGTCTTCTCATTAAACTTTTATCTCGCGAATATGTTATTGCAATCAGCAGCGGGAGCGTTTCTATAAACTTTATTTAAACTTACGTTTTACACCGTGGTTTGTTTCCCTTATGAACATGCTTGTATGCTTAACTCGCTCCGTTCTCAATTGTTTAATTAATTTTTTGCTCTTCGCTGTTTGCGGCTGTTCCTCCATTTCCCCCTACTTCGTTCTTTTATCTCGCGAATATGTTATTGCAATCCTTAACGGGAGCGTTTCAATAAACTGATTGAAAATAGTTTTGCATTTACCTTTTTAGTAAAAGGCGAGCTTTTAAGCCTGAGAAATCACCCCGTAAATGCACACGTTTAATTGGACATGTGTTAATATGTATGGTTACACAGTATTAAAAGACAGTGAACAACGTCAGTTACCTTTGTTCCCGCGTTTGATAAAAGGTGAGCTTTTAAGCCTGAGAAATCACCCCGTAAATGCACACGTTTAATTGCACATGTGTTAATATGTATGCTTACACAGTATTAAAAGACAGTCAAAAATTAACGTCATTTACCTTCGTTCCCGCGTGCGACTCGTGCTGTAAATCTCTTCCTTGTTTTTAGTTCACGTGATTACGTAGGAGGCGTGATGACGCGATACGTGACTCCGCCTCCTCCATTACAGTGTATGGACAAAAAATATGTTCCAGTTATGACCATTACGCTTTGAATTTCGAAATGAAACCTGCCTAACTTTTGTAAGTAAGCTGTAAGGAATGAGCCTGCCAAATTTCAGCCTTCTACCTACACGAGAAGTTGGAGAATTAGTGATGAGTGAGTCAGTGAGTGAGTGAGTCAGTCAGTGAGGGCTTTGCCTTTTATTAGTATAGATACATATATATCTTAAATATATACATATATATATCTACATATATATCTACATATCTACATATATATCTACATATATATATATATATATATATATACATATATACATATATATCTACATATCTACATATATATATATATATATATATATATATATATATACATATATATCTACATATCTGCATATATATATATCTACATATACATATATATCTACATATCTACATATATATATATATATCTACATATATATACATATCTACATATATATATATATATATATATATATATATATATATATATACATATACATATACATATACAGTAATCCCTCCTCCATCACGGGGGTTGCATTCCAGAACCCCCCGCGAAATAAGAAAATCCGCGAAGTAGAAACCATATGTTTATATGTTTTTTTTTATATTGTCATGCTTGGGTCACAGATTTGCGCAGAAACACAGGAGGTTGTAGAGAGACAGGAACGTTATTCAAACACTGCAAACAAACATTTGTCTCTTTTTCAAAAGTTTAAACTGTGCTCCATGACAAGACAGAGATGACAGTTCTGTCTCACAATTAAAAGAATGCAAACATATCTTCCTCTTCAAAGGAGTGCGTGTCAGGAGCAGTGACTGTCACAGAGATAGAGAGAAAAGCAAACAAATCAATAGGGCTGTTTGCTTTTAAGTATGCGAAGCACCGCGGCACAAAGCTGTTGAAGGCGGCAGCTCACACCCCCTCCGTCAGGAGCAGAGAGAGAGAGAGAGAGAGAGAGAGAGAGAGAAAAAAATCAATACGTGCCCTTTGAGCTTTTAAGTATGCGAAGCAACTTGCAGCATGTCACTTCACGAAGCAGCTGCACACAGAAGGTAGCAACGTAAAGATAATCTTTCAGCATTTTTAGACGAGCGTCCGTATAGTCTAGGTGTGCGAACAGCCCCCCTGCTCACACCCCCTACGTCAGGATCAGAGAGAGTCAGCGCAAGAGAGAGAGAGAAAAGTAAGTTGGGTAGCTTCTCAGCCATCTGCCAATAGCGTCCCTTGTATGAAATCAACTGTGCAAACCAACTGAGGAAGCATGTACCAGAAATTAAAAGACCCATTGTCCGCAGAAATCCGCGAACCAGCAAAAAATCCGCGATATATACTTAAATATGCTTACATATAAAATCCGCGATGGAGTGAAGCCGCGAAAGGCGAAGCGCGATATAGCAAGGGATTACTATATATCTACATATCTACATATATATATATATCTACATATATATACATATCTACATATATACATATCTACATATATATATATATATATATATACATATATACATATATATATATACATATCTACATATATATACACATATATATACATATCTACATATATATATATATATATATATATATATATATATATATATATATATATATATATATATATACAGTGGTGTGAAAAACTATTTGCCCCCTTCCTGATTTCTTATTCTTTTGCATGTTTGTCACACAAAATGTTTCTGATCATCAAACACATTTAACCATTAGTCAAATATAACACAAGTAAACACAAAATGCAGTTTTTAAATGATGGTTTTTATTATTTAGGGAGAAAAAAAATCCAAACCTACATGGCCCTGTGTGAAAAAGTAATTGCCCCCTTGTTAAAAAATAACCTAACTGTGGTGTATCACACCTGAGTTCAATTTCCGTAGCCACCCCCAGGCCTGATTACTGCCACACCTGTTTCAATCAAGAAATCACTTAAATAGGAGCTGCCTGACACAGAGAAGTAGACAAAAAGCACCTCAAAAGCTAGACATCATGCCAAGATCCAAAGAAATTCAGGAACAAATGAGAACAGAAGTAATTGAGATCTATCAGTCTGGTAAAGGTTATAAAGCCATTTCTAAAGCTTTGGGACTCCAGCGAACCATAGTGAGAGCCATTATCCACAAATGGCAAAAACATGGAACAGTGGTGAACCTTCCCAGGAGTGGCCGGCCGACCAAAATTACCCCAAGAGCGCAGAGACAACTCATCCGAGAGGTCACAAAAGACCCCAGGACAACGTCTAAAGAACTGCAGGCCTCACTTGCCTCAGTTAAGGTCAGTGTTCACGACTCCACCATAAGAAAGAGACTGGGCAAAAACGGCCTGCATGGCAGATTTCCAAGACGCAAACCACTGTTAAGCAAAAAGAACATTAGGGCTCGTCTCAATTTTGCTAAGAAACATCTCAATGATTGCCAAGACTGTTGGGAAAATACCTTGTGGACTGATGAGACAAAAGTTGAACTTTTTGGAAGGCAAATGTCCCGTTACATCTGGCGTAAAAGGAACACAGCATTTCAGAAAAAAAACATCATACCAACAGTAAAATATGGTGGTGGTAGTGTGATGGTCTGGGGTTGTTTTGCTGCTTCAGGACCTGGAAGGCTTGCTGTGATAGATGGAACCATGAATTCTACTGTCTACCAAAAAAATCCTGAAGGAGAATGTCCGGCCATCTGTTCGTCAACTCAAGCTGAAGCGATCTTGGGTGCTGCAACAGGACAATGACCCAAAACACACCAGCAAATCCACCTCTGAATGGCTGAAGAAAAACAAAATGAAGACTTTGGAGTGGCCTAGTGAAAGTCCTGACCTGAATCCAATTGAGATGCTATGGCATGACCTTAAAAAGGCGGTTCATGCTAGAAAACCCTCAAATAAAGCTGAATTACAACAATTTTGCAAAGATGAGTGGGCCAAAATTCCTCCAGAGCGCTGTAAAAGACTCATTGCAAGTTATCGCAAACGCTTGATTGCAGTTATTGCTGCTAAGGGTGGCCCAACCAGTTATTAGGTTCAGGGGGCAATTACTTTTTCACACAGGGCCATGTAGGTTTGGATTTTTTTTTCTCCCTAAATAATAAAAACCACCATTTACAAACTGCATTTTGTGTTTACTTGTGTTATATTTGACTAATCGTTAAATGTGTTTGATGATCAGAAACATTTTGTGTGACAAACATGCAAAAGAATAAGAAATCAGGAAGGGGGGCAAATAGTTTTTCACACCACTGTATATATACATATATATATATATATATATATATATATATATATATATATATATATATATATATATATATATATATATATATAGCTGATTACCCAGTGGATTCGCTCACTGAGTGCGAGAGAAAAAAATAAAATGTAGTATGTATAAAATAAGTTTGTTAATTGCCAAATTTATTTTTCCACAAATAAAGAGCACTTACAATAACATAGAAATCAATATAAACAACATTAACATCATTTTCATATGAGAAAATGAAGTAATATATAAGAAGCACATTTCATATAAATATAAATTATTAAACAGTAAAATCTTCTTCTATAATACGCTACCGTGGCTATTCGTTTGTCTGTCCAGGATTTTAAATCAGCTGTAGCTCGCAAACCGTTTCACCTATTGACTTGAAATCTGGTACACATATACTACGTCACGTCTACTATTCGCTTTCCCACACATATGAACATATATATATATATATATATATATATATATATATATATATATATATATATATATATATATATATATATATATATATATATATATATATATATATATATATATATATATATATATACACACATACATATACACACACACATACACATATATACACATACATACATAGTGCGTTGCAACACGGGCTGTGATTGTTACATGGGAGGGAGACGACAAATCACAGCTTCCCGCTTTCTAATCGGGCCTGTGATTGGTGCTTAGACGGATGCCCAGATCCCACAGTATTTCCCCTTAGGAGAGGCGTTAGGCAAGTGTAATTGAATAGCGGTGCTGCAAGTTATTACTCTTTTTATCTTTATTTTATTTTATTGTAGAATCAACTCACAGCTGCGCGCACCAGTGCATCCGTGGCAGATGCGTACGGCTGCCGTTTTCATTCCCTACCACCTTCGCTAATCATTCTTGGGGCAGATTGAAGACTTAAGTGCCAGCTTAACTGAAAAATTAAAGAAAACATACTAAGTTTTTAAAAAAAATCAGTTTTAACGGGAAAAGATGCTGACGAAAGAAGAGAAGCAGCAAGACGCTAGGGTGAAGAGCTGCTCATTAAGCAGCAAGCGCATCAACCTCTGAGCAAACGAATGGTAAACGTACAGAAAAAGAGGATAAATAACATGAATGCTTATGTCAAGTGTATTCACTCCACATTATCGTGTAGTGCGCTGTTACTGGTATTTTGATAAAAGAATTTGAACAACATATAAGAAGCGTATAAATTATTAAACAGTAAAACATTAACATTTAAGAAGTAAAGATACATTGAGTACTACTGCAGTGCTTTCGGGTATAGTACATTTTTTGTTTGCCCATTACATGCATAAATGTATACATTTTTTGGTGTACCTACCCGAGAACACGCGACATGACCCGGCAGTTAAAAATTTATTGCTCCAGCAATTTTAACTCTGTTACAAAGTCATCTAATATGGTATTGCAAACGGCAGCGGGAGTGTTTCTATAAACTCAATTTAAACTTACGGTTTACACCGTGCTTTGAAGATGGATAGTACACGACACGTGTTTTGCCGTAATTGTGGGCTCATCAGGCGTACACACTCACTGCACTCCCTTACGGGAATCGATCCTCGGACGTCAGCGCTAGAGGCAAAGCCTCTAACGTTGTGCCACGGCGTGTGGTTCGTTCATTTGACAGCATGTAGATCGGGGTAATTACATTGCAGGCATTCGTAGTCTGATTCACAATCTGATTGTATGGGTGGTTACCTACCAGGTAACGCTTGTGGTTGGTGAGCAAGTCGGCTAACTTCTGCCACGGTGCCCTCTTTCAGTTGCGAGAAGCAGATCATAGAATGGTTGAAATAGTTTAATATATATAGCAAAATCCCCGCGCTTCGCAGGGGCGAATATGGTATTGCAAACGGCACCGTTTCTATAAACTTAATTTAAAGTTACGGTTTATACCGTGCTTTGTTTCATATTCTTTTCCTACCTTATCAATTGTGTAATGTGTTTTTTGAACAGGTTTGATTCATCGAAGTGATCACTCCTGCTGCATTCAGTCACTTCACATGAGCCGCTCTCTTGTGTGATGTTGCGATGTCCACAGGTTTATTTAATGTTAGCTAAGACCTGGCAGTTAAAAGTTTCTCGCTACAGCAATTTTAAATCTGTTACAAAGTGATGCAAACCCTCGTTTATACCTCGTGTTTTCTCATTAAACTTGTATCTCGCGAATATGGTATTGCAAACGGCAGTGGGAGCGTTTCTATAAACTTAATTTAAACTTACGGTTTACACCGTGCTTTTTTATACCTTGTGTCTTATGAAGATGCTTGTATGCATCACTCGCTCGCTTCTTTCTGTTTTGATGCCTTGTCAATTGTGTAATGAATGTTTTCTTCAGCCGTCTTTGGGGCTCCTCCTTGTTTTCTATGTACTGAGTTCACAGTCAGTTCACGTGATTACGTGGGAGGCGTGATGACGCGACACGCAAATCCGTCTCCTACGGCCATCTTGCTGCCTTCCATTACAGTATATGGACAAAAAAGAGGTTCCAGTTATGACCATTACGTGTATAATTTTGAAATGAAACCTGCCTAACTTTTGTAAGTAAGCTGTAAGGAATGAGCCTGCCAAATTTCAGCCTTCTACCTACACGGGAAGTTGGAGAATTAGTGATGAGTGTGTCAGTCAGTCAGTGAGTGAGTCAGATATATATACACACACACAGTTAGGTCCATAAATATTTGGACAGAGACAACTTTTTTCTAACTTTGGTTCTGTACATTACCACAATGAATTTTAAATGAAACAACTCACATACAGTTGAAGTGCAGACTTTCAGCTTTAATTCAGTGGGGTGAACAAAACGATTGCATAAAAATGTGAGGCAACTAAAGCATTTTTTGAACACAATCCCTTCATTTCAGGGGCTCAGAAGTAATTGGACAATTGACTCAAAGGCTATTTCATGGGCAGGTGTGGGCAAGTCCATCGTTATGTCATTATCAATTAAGTAGATAAAAGGCCTGGAGTTGATTTGAGGTGTGGTTCTTGCATGTGGAAGATTTTGCTGTGAACAGACAACATGCGGTCAAAGGAGCTCTCCATGCAGGTGAAAGAAGCCATCCTTAAGCTGCGAAAACAGAAAAAACCCATCCGAGAAATTGCTACAATATTACGAGTGGCAAAATCTACATTTTGGTACATCCTGAGAAAGAAAGCAAGCACCGGTGAACTCAGCAACGCAAAAAAACCTGGACATCCACGGAAGACAACAGTGGTGGATGATTGCAGAATCATTTCCATGGTGAAGAGAAACCCCTTCACAACAGCCAACCAAGTGAACAACACTCTCCAGGGGGTCGGCGTATCGATATCCAAGTCTACCATAAAGAGAAGACTGCATGAAAGTAAATACAGAGGGTGCACTGCAAGCTGCAAGCCACTCATAAGCCTCAAGAGTAGAACTTGGACTTTACTAAAGAACATCTATAAAAGCCAGCACAGTTCTGGAAAAACATTCTTTGGACAGATGAAACCAAGATCAACCTCTACCAGAATGATGGCAAGAAAAAAGTATGGAGAAGGCGTGGAACAGCTCATTATCCAAAGCATACCACATCATCTGTAAAACACGGTGGAGGCAGTGTGATGGCTTGGGCGTGCATGGCTGCCAGTGGCACTGGGACACTAGTGTTTATTGATGATGTGACACAGGACAGAAGCAGCTGAATGAATTCTGAGGTGTTCAGAGACATACTGTCTGCTCAAATCCAACTAAATGCAGTGAAATTGATTGGGCGGCGTTTCATGATACACATGGACAATGACCCAAAACATACAGCCAAAGCAACCCAGGAGTTTATTAAAGCAAAGAAGTGGAAAATTCTTGAATGGCCAAGTCAGTCACCTGATCTTAACCCAATTGAGCAGGCATTTCACTTGTTGAAGACTAAACTTCAGACAGTAAGGCCCACAAACAGCAACTGAAAGCCGCTGCAGTAAAAGCCTGGCAGAGCATTAAAAAGGAGGAGACCCAGCATCTGGTGATGTCCATGAGTTCAAGACTTCAGGCTGTCATTACCAGCAAAGGGTTTTCAACCAAGTATTATAAATAAACATTTTATTTCCAGTTATTTAATTTGTCCAATTACTTTTGAGCCCCTGAAATGAAGAGATTGTGTTCAAAAAATGCTTTAGTTGCCTCACATTTTTATGCAATCGTTTTGTTCTCCCCACTGAATTAAAGCTGAAAGTCTGCACTTCAACTGCATCTGAGTTGTTTCATTTCAAATTCATTGTGGTAACGTACAGAACCAAAATTAGAAAAAACTTGTCTCTGTCCAAATATTTATGGACCTAACTGTATATATGAATGATAAAATGAAATAATATAAACAAACTCATTCACATAAAAAACTCACATAACTGGTATCCTTATTTAAGTGTTTATGAGCTTCACTAAAATGACTATATTTTTCCATATGTCATTTTGGGGGTTTTCTGACCCCAGGAGGTTACTTGGAAGCTTCCTTTAAGAGCTGTTAATTGTTTAACGTTATTTTTGTCACTATTTTGTTTTGCCGTGGACTCGTGGATTTTTCCCTGGTGATGTGCATGAGGGTACATCCCATGATTTATCACGAATGAGAACCAGATGATGTCATTAGAGTCACTGTATAAACGTCACCACATGCATTCCTGGATTATCTGAGATTGATTAAAATTTGGTAGGGACTAGCCATTACATACTGGCAACATCCCACAAGACCTGCCATTTTGGAAATGCTCTAACCCAGTTGACTAGCTATCACAGTTTGGCCCTTGTCAAAGTTGTTCACATCCTTAACGCTTGCCCATTTTTCCTGCTTCCAATACATCACCTTCAAGAACTGACATTCCTCTTGCTGCCTAATATATGTCACCCCTTGACAGGTGCCATTGTAATGGGATAATCAGTGTAATTCATTTCTTCTCTCTGTGCTTTTAATGTGGTGGCTGATCGGTGTAAGCACAGGCACTGGATAAGGTAGGGAACTGGAAACTCCAGAAGGGGACAAAAAATATTCAGAATAGCAAAGCCACAAAGGATTGTACCAAAATCAAACAGATAAAGAACAAATGTGCAAATCTGGAGTTATGCTAAGTAATATGAATAAAATGAAGGAATGGTGAAAGGCATACTTTGAGAAAGTGAGGAAAGTCCAAGGCTAATATTTGAAGATGAAATATCAAAAATGGGGGTAGAACAACAAGGATAAGTAGAGTTGATGTGATATTTTGCATATAAGTTGCTAAATATTTTGTATGTGTTTATTTGTAATTTAGGCAAAGCAATGTAATATTAGTGTTACATTAGTGAGAAGCATTCATGTTTAACCCCCCCCCCACCTTTTAGGAATGAGTGTCTTTGAATTTTATGAAACAATTGGGGGGAAGTGCCTCAGACAAGTTTGGCTAATGTTTCTCTGCTGTTTCTCAGTCTACCCCCATAGGAAAGCCAGGCTGCCTAACTGCCAAGCTTTACATTAACATATGGTTTTGGGGGATGACAGGTGTGAAAATGTTCTATTCCCCCCATTGGTCTGAAGTATGGCTGTTTGGGACTGGCTTGTATCAGAAGCCTTTAAGTACTGTGATGCCCTATTGGCTCTAGGGGTTGGACAGAGAATCTATAAATTTGCTCACTCCCACACTCTCTCTCTTACCAAAATGATGCATTAACTGAAAAGAACAACACAATGAAGAGCACAGCTCGGCAGCCATATTGAGACAGGCATGTGGCCTGTTCTGAAGAAAGCTGAGCACCAATAATGCCTTAATTAGAGACATTTTAAGTAACTAACAAGTCTGTGTGCCACCTGAAACTACACATCAACATTTATCAGGTTGTATGGTTGCCAATATTCAAACATACTTTGCATATTGTTATTATTTATTAATTATTCCAAAAATACATTGTTTAATTTGTAACTTAACTCCTGCTTGTCTTTTACTACACTTAATTGCCTGAGGTTATAAATGTAGAAGGGAAAGTAGGGAGAAGTTATATACTATAATACCTTATAAACAGTGGTACGTCTGTGATATCTGAGGCATTCTGACAAAGGCTACATATTAATAATATAATAGGGGAATGTAGAGTAAAATATTACTCTACCAAGACAAAACAAGTAGAGAGGAGAAAAGAATGGAAAGGCAACTGGACTAGATGGCATACCATCTGAAACATGTAAGAGTCTAGGAGAGGAAAGAATAGATTTGATATTTGGGAGCAGGTGTCAAAGATCTGTTATTAGGAAAAAAATGTCAGATCGATCACTGGAGAAATAGTGTGATTGTGTCTATATATAAAAAGTAGGGAGTGTGGCAAGCGGCTGGGGGTGGTGTCCAGCCGGGACGCCCAGGAGGACTGGAAGAGGGACTACGTCTCCTCCGGACCACAAGGGGGCAGCCACCCTGGATGGTATGGGGACCACTGGAACAGAGCTTGGAAGCTCAACCCTATAGGGGCCCGTGGTCACCGCCAGGGGGCTCCCGGATGCCTGAAGAGCCCTGGCCCTCAGCACCGGAAGTGCTGGGGGGAGGAAGACCAGGGACACCCGGAGTGCTTCCGGGTGCACAACCGGCACTTCCGCCACACCAGGGAGTGCCAGCAGTCACTTACTGGGAGGGACCTGGAGCATGTCCGGGTGATTATAAAAGGGGCCGCCTCCCTCCATTCGAGGGACGGAGTCGGGAGGAAGAGAGACAGAGTTCGGGAGGAGAGGATTGGAGGTGGACCTGAGAAAGGAATTGGAAGGGCCTGGACTTTGGGGAAGTACTGGGGTTGTGTGTGTGTCATCTTTGTAAATAATGTATAATAAACGTGTGTTGGGTGAACTAACAGTGTCCGCCTGTCTGTGTCCGGGCCATGCTCCACAGGAGATTTCAAGGATTGTGGACATTATAAAGCTAATAGCACATACAAAGAAAATATGAGGAAGGATAATGGATATAAGGCTTAGAAGATAGTTGATGAACAGTTTGGATTTAGGCCAGCAAAACAGTTGCGATTTTCACCTTCAGACAGATTGCGGAAAAATACATGGTATTTATAGATTTAGGGAAGGTATATGATAGAAATGTGGAGATGTATGAGAGAGAAGGGAGTGCTGGAAGTATGTTAGGACAATTAAGAATATGTATGGGGGTCTACACACAATTGAGATGTAGTGTTGGAATAACAGATGGTTCTGAAGATAAGGTTGGGTTACATCAAGGATCATCATTGAGCTCACATTTTTTTACTCCAGCTATGGATGTTGTTGCTTGGGGCATAGTAGATCAGGCCCCATTGTGTAAGCTAGTAGCATTGTTCAATGTGGCACTATTAAGAGTATTGTGGAAAGGAAACTGGAGCATTGACTAAGAGCAATGGGGAATAGAGGTTTGAAGATTAGTAAGGAAGAGACAGAATAGTTAAGATTTAAGGGACAAGAACAAGATGGAAACGAGAAAGCCTTTAAAGGGTGGGAAAGTTCAGATGTCTTAGAACAACGAGAATAGGGGATGGAGAGCAAGCTCTAGAAATAAGCCATAGAAAGTAATCAGGTTGAAAAAAAAAATTGGAAAAAGGTATCTAGAGTGTTATGTGAGTGAAGAATTGGTGCAAGAGTGAAGAGTACAAAACAGTGGTCAGACCAGCTTTGCTGTATGGATCACAAACCTGGGCAGTTAACAAGGGGCATGAAAGCAAATGGGATACTACAGAAATGAGGATGTTGGTATGAATGTGTGGAATAATAAAACTTGATAAGATCAGGAGTAAGTGAATCAGAGGAACAGTTAAACTTGGAGAATCAACAAAGTGAAATCTTCTTCTTCTTCTTCTTCTTCTTCTTCTTCTTCTTCTTCTTCTTCTTCTTCTTTCGGCTGCTCCCGTTAGGGGTTGCCACAGTTTTCTTCCATATCTTTCTGTCCTCTACATTTTGTTCTGTTACACCCATCACCTGCATGTCCTCTCTCACCACATCCATAAACCTCCTCTTAGGCCTTCCTCTTAAATCGATAGAAGAGTCCGCAGATCACTCCTATTTACAAGGCAACATTCAGATTAATGGAGGAGTCAAAAGGAATCAGAAAATACCAGTTGCACTCCTTAATTGGATGAAGCTGTGTATATTATGCATATTGAGAGTCAGATGACATGATGTATTGGTTTAGGTAATGCAGCAGAAAAGCATTAAAGCAGGTGGATTGTTTTATTGATTGTTTGATCTGTTTAGATCATGTAAGTAAACAGAAAAAACAAGTTAGAGATATTCTACAATATCAAAGAAGGTTTTAATGGACTCTTTGTTATTTTGTTCTGAAAGCCCAGTTTATGTTCCTAATTAAACTGATCCTTTGTTTGTCCTGTGAAGATCTAAGCTCTGAGAAGGTTCATTTAGTAATCACTCCTCTCATCATCTCACACTCACACAGCACTCTGCTACTTTGGCCATTTTGCTCGGCCACACTGGCGTCATTTTGAGGTTTCTTTGATGTGTCAGGAGGGTGAGATGTAAAAGCCGCTGAGCTGACCGCATTCTAAAGGTCCTTGTTCATATTAAAGAGTGCAGCATACAAGGAGTTGAGCTGTGCTGCCACTTCTTATCGATTTTCTTTCCATCAATGACAGTCACACTCAAGGCTTGGACTCAGACATATTGTGAAGGTGGTGAATGTTATAAAGCCCCTGAAGTTATCTCCACATTTCCTCTGAAGTTAAAAAGGCAACAACAAAAGTGGGCACTGATTTGAGCTCAGCATTAACATGTGACAGACTCTGTCTTGTCTTTTGTCCCCTTTATGACCCTCAGCCCACCATAACCTCTGTGCCCGTCACTGTCACAGGACTCACACAGTTGATTCTTCTCCACACTTCTTTATTGTTCCCCCATTTTTCTTTTTCTCCACTTGTCCCCTCGCTAAGCTCTTCAGTGTCATCTTGTCATTCATCCCAGCTGCACTACAGCCACTGTGGACCAAAGTCACAATGAAATGAAACTTTCAAATGACAAGGTTTACAACACGGCACAGAATTGTATCTATGCTTGACTATTTATTTATTTAGTGTTGGAAATAAAGAACAATCACAGAAACATGAAGGTGTCATCAAGAAAACTTTATCATTGTTAGTTTAGACATTACAGTTTAATTTGGTCTGATTATCATTCAGTTAAAGAAAGCGAGTGTACAAGATTTATAAAAATAAAATTAATTAAAAGACACACAATGGCCTCAAAAAGGAAGAAAAACTGTGCAAAGCTCTCATATCTTCCATGCTGCCTGTCAGCCTGGAGGTGCCAACTTGCCGTTACTTCAGGGGGTCCTTGCTGGTGAGACCTCTTCTCATGTGCTGCCTTTCTCACACTATGGCTTCACTGGCTCCAGAGATGCAGGGTAGCTTTGGAAACCAATACTGCAGCAGTCGGCCACCTCGTCTCCATTGAGGCCACATGCATTTTTCCAGCCTTGCCTAGAAACGCATAGAGACACCAGGCTCCACTGCGCACTCGATAAGAGGCCACTTTGTACCCCGAAGGCAATGTGGTGACCTCATTGAGATCAGTAGACGGACCATCAAAGTTGATTTTCTCAAACAAGGTAATACGCGGGCCACCCACGTCTTTGATGAGCTTCATAGATGTAAATCTCTTCTCCTCTGGGATATTCGGATTATTTCCTTTTGTGTACAGATTATGATTTCCCTTAAATTGAACCTGAGTATAAGTAACCCAGGGATTCCCCTGCACATTCAAGGATGCCATTTGCCTGTCAAAGCCGTCAGCAGTAAGGTCAGAAACATCATTGTGGTATTTGTGCCTCTCCCCAGTTAACTGCTCACCTTTGTACAGAATTATGGTGCTCATGGTGAGGCTGCTGATGTTTGTCTTCACTTGAGAAGAAGAGATTTGGTGAACTCCTAAGAGGAAACACACAGAAAAATCAGCATTGTGTAGTAGGCCTGAATGAAAAGTCTGGCATTCACACTCATTTTGGAATTTATTCACAACAAGACTTTTTATTTTTTTCTTGGGAGACCTTCATAAAACTTTCCCCTCTCACATTATCTTCTAAATAATGACAGTGGAGACTCTGATGGGCCCTGAGATGCCATTTATTTCTATGTCTTCCAGCAGCTCACAGTAGTTAAAATAAACAGAAGTGAACAGCTACGACTATCAGAGGGTCCTGCAGACCCCGCCACAAGACTTTTCTTTTCTTTATATACTAGACAGCACCTGGCAGTGCACATGATCTGAATGTTCCAGAACAAAAGGACAGAATGAAGGCCCCTGCTAATTTAGCACACACACCCTCTCTATTTGTTCCCCCTTCTGTCTAGGAGATCGAGGAGAAGCTTCAATGTAAAAACAACATCTTTGGAGGAAACCCAAAACTGTGCTGTGTGGACATTTGTCCTGAAGTGCCACTGATTTCTTTTTGGATGTCAATACCTGAGAGGTCTACTATGGACAAGTCTTCTGATGGTTCTTTCTTTTTTGATATTTGTGTTGTCACACTTGAGTGAAACTCCATCACCTTGTTTTTAACAACTCTCACCTGAAGTGCTGTGTGGAGTTGTGGTCTGCAGGCTACAAAAAGATCAGAGAAGAACGACAAGGCTGATTGCAGGACTACAGGGGATGAATTAAAAGGAAAGATGACAAGAGCTGAGCCTTTACAGGAAAAGGAGATGAAGAGGAAACAGAACTGAAGTGTTTAAAATTATACAGGGAATCAGTCCAGTGGATCGAGATGGTGACTTTAAAATGAGTTCATCAAGAACAGGAGGACACAGTTGGAAACTTGTTAATGGAAAATTTCACACCAACATTGGGAGGATTTTCAATTCAGAGAGAACCACAGACACATGGAATAAGTGACCAAGTAGTGTGGTAGGCAGTAGGACTTTAGGCTCATTCAAAATTCGACTTCATGATATTTTGGAGGAATTAACTGTAAAGGACTGGCAAGCTTTATTAGGCGGAATGGCCTGTTATCATCTTTAATGTTGTTTAACAGCAGAACAGATGACTTCATTTTCTTCGTCCTGGAGTAAGTAGATAGGTTTTGATAAAATGACCCATTCATCTATCTTCTGAAATCGTATGCTGTAGCGTTGTGTGTAGCTGGGGCATGTGGATGGCATCATGTGCAAGGCAGTAACCAGTTCTGGACATTACGCCAGGCAATCACAAGGCAAGTTTACCCACCATTTAACACAGTCGCTTCATTTAAATTTGTCAATGTTTAATTAACCTAAAACGGGAATGTGTAGGGTATGATAGAGAAACCAGGATATCTAGAGGAAGGTAACACCAGCACAGTGAGAACTTTGATACACTCATCAGTCTTTAGGTCCATGCAGTCCACCATTGTCTAACCTTTCTTAATCAATTTCTAGTGGTGGAGAAGGCTGAACCTGTGCTGGCAGCACTGACAGTGAGGCAGGAGCCAACTGTGAACAGAGTGTCGGAGGAGAACAAGAAGAAGAAGAAGATGGAAATGACAGACACATAATGACGGTACCCAGGTGACTGAAGATATCAGGTAGTAATGCCAGGCATTGTGCCACCAGGACTATCAAGTGAATGAACCTTCACAATAATGTGACAGCTCAAGCTACACAAAAGATAGGAAGAAGCATGTTACTGAATATGGAGTGTGAGGCCTACTGGACTTGTGTGTTTTCATCGATTGAGCATCAGCTAGTTTCTGAATTAATTTCATGTGTTTATGTAACTTTTTTGATTTATTTATTTTAGGTAATGATCAGAGTCTGCAGTTTTTTAGAGTAAACTCAAGTAAGTAAAGAAAGCTAGCCTTAGCCACACGTTGAGAAAACACAATGGACTTTGATTGTAGAGGAACCCTAAATGTCGGACATCTCTGCTGTTCATGTGTTTGGCTGATGTACCTGCTACTTGTGCTTTATTCCTATTGACATCATCATCATGCAAAATGTGTAAGAATTTCTACATATTATCTTGGATTCACTCCCTCGTATTTGAGCTGACGTAGTGCTGACTTTCATTTGGACACACAGGTGAACCCTCAGGTAAGACGTTCACCTGCCTCAGTCCTCGTGACAATGAGGACCTTTAAATCTACAAACTCAGCATCAGTCTGCCATTTACTGGAAGGTCATAAATTATGAAGCTCAGAGGAAAGAATATTATGAGGATGAAATTAAACTTAACATGTGTCCTCATGAACACCACCACTCTCAGTAATTATTGACACATTTCTGAGCTTTCAGAATTATTTTTATGACTCACAACTGTTGGACTTTTGACACTGCAATTCAGCTTCAAAGCACAATGGATGAAGAGCATCTCTTGCTTCCAAGTGGTCAAAACGGAACTTTTATTTCAAATGATTAAACAAGAAGAGCAAAGAGAAGGCCATGTAGATAAACATTGTTCTCTTGCTAAAAACAATTTCAAGAAAAAGTAAAGATGACGCATTGTGGCTGTTGTAGCGGCTCAGAAATACCGGATGAAGGCTCACCAGCCAAGATGATGCGTCTCTAAGCTTTTTTATTTTTAGATGACAACTACTCCTTCTCCAGAGATTAACTGCATTAGTGGACCCTCTTACTGATGGAACATAACTAAGGTTGTAGCAAACTCTTACAACAGAAAATAAGCATTAAAAAAGATTCCTTGATTCCTTGAAAACGGTTTTAAAATTGTTAACAAAATGGCATGAGTTTATTACAAATGTCCATATCACTGCACTTAACATCTATTATTGTAAGAGGTGGGGGGCTCACATGGCGACCCTCCTACACAGAATGATGCCAACGAAGCCAAAACAAAGGAAAGGTTGGTTTCTTACTGCATGTAATTAATGACAGGGGAAGAACACAAAAGCAAGAAATTAACAGAAAGAGAACAACACACCTGATGTTTCTCTGAGCCCACTTCAGCTGGACTCAGTCCTTAATCCTCCAGTACGGTGTTTCACCTTCTTGGTTATTTCAAAGTACCCTAACCAATTAATTTCCTTGACCTCCCATCTCTCAAATGCCGGGTTGCCTCTTTCCTTCCAAAATCCCCTTCTCTCTCATTCCATTCTGGTTGACCGGTCCACTATATTTCTGGATATCAAGTGCATTTCCACATCTTAGCCCCCTTCTTTCTGTACTGGTGACCACATCTCCAGCCAGAGGCCTTACAGAACATCTCTCTTCATGTAGTCAACCATCACACTGTCAATATTGGTCAACCCAGTGGGCTGTTTTGAAAATGCTGTGAGAAACGCTTACCTGTTGTTTTCTGTTAATTTATTTGGTGATGTTTTAAAAAGAGATTTTACCAAATAGAAATCCACTTTCTCTTTGATCATACAGTCAGGTTCTCTTTTCATGTGTGCTGGAATTCAAGTAAATGAGCAGAAGCAAAGACTTCAATTTGTTGCACAATAATCATGGCTTATTTAAAAATCAAAATGAAACGTTTATCACCATTTAATCCTAGTGGTGTGTGAACTCTGACTGTCTAAATGAATTCATGTACTGATAAACAGAGCCCACTTTTTTACTTATTCTTTAAATCTTCTTTGATTTGATTTTTTTCTGCTCAAAAATCACCACTTCAGGTTTTCCAACACAATGACTAATGAAAGAGGCCAAGCAAATGCATGCAGAAAAGGGGTTGAAAAACTGGTGGATGTGTCAGGATTAAAATACAACATTTACTGTCTTTACTTGTGGGGTTAAAATACAACATGTAAAGAAAAAACACAGCATGGTAACAGTAAGTGTCTGATGAAGAAATGGTCCATTTATAAATATTAAAAATAAGTCTGTGATTCACACAATCTAAGATCATCCTCAGCCTAAACTGATTATAACTGTCTTCTTTTGATAAGCTCTTCCCCTCTGTGTCTCAGCTGTAAAATAATTCATCTCTGGCCTTCCCCTTCACCACTTCATGTGTCCACACAGATGATGTCCATTCCTCACATTCCCTTTAGATGTTTTAGGTTTACGTTTTCATTTGTGTTTCTCTTTAAATCACAGAATTACAAATCACACGTCTGCAGCGTTCATTGGCTTTTATTAACAGGCCAGTAGGCTGTCGGCCTCTCACTGAAGTGTTCAGTAAACGGAGACATGAACATATAAAATGAACTTTCTGAAAATGATAGCAGTTATAATATATTTAAATTACATCCACTAAAACAGTAGACTCCCCAAATTATTAGGGACATTAAAGCCATTATAAGCAAATATCTGAAAATGCATTTGGGAGGCAAATCAAATTCTTTTTCTTTTGCACTAATTTGCACCAAATAAAAGGAATTTTCATTCATTTTAATTGATGCATTGCTTTAAGTAGTTTAATGAATAGAACATTGATTGTGCCATTCATGGATATTTGTCATTTTCTGTTAAAGTAAAACACATTAAATTCAGACTCTGAGCACTGAAACTGAACACACGCATTTACATCTGAATACAAGACAGCCAAGAGAAGAACACACCTTGCCTGAGAGAAGACCAAACGCTCAAACGCTGATGGAGGGAGGCACCGGTGCTGCTTTTATTGGCCAGCTGCTCCTCTGCTTTTTTTAACACTGTGTGCTCATTGGCTACTTCAGTGGGAGGGCTTTTCTGTGAAAGCACAAAAAAGTCAAGTGACTTCCTTGGTACTGTAGATGTCACTCACCGTCATCATCTTGCATGTTTTCTACTAGTTTTAATATAGGTTGGGTTAGGTGAGGTGGACTATATTATGTTAGAGCAGGGGTGGCGGATTCAGTCCTGGAGGGCCGCAGTGGCTGCAGGTTTTTGTTCCAACCCAATTGCTTAATAAGAAACCCTTATTGCTCAAGTAACACTTCTGCTTCACTTTAGTTGTCTCACTCGATAAGGTTTTGAACCCTTATTGCTTATTTTAGTCTTAAACAGCTGTATTCTTGGTTTTTAATTGCTCCTTATTAGCAGTAACATGCAAATGACAAAAGAGACCAGCATTTCTCCATTTAGCTTGTTACCATTTACACCTCTGTGTGTATTTATCACACACTATTTGGTTTAATTAAATACTTGGAAGGAAAGTGAAGAGAAAAAAGTGAAGCACTGAGAATTACTCATCTGTTTTAGACTTCAAATCATTTGGATGATATCCTTAGAAAAGAAAATAAGTCTAGGATATGAGAATGACCTGACATGGCAGAGTTAAAGCACTAACAAGACATGAAATTAAATAATTGACAAGGATTGGTTTTTAATTAAGCAACTGGGTTGGAACAAAAACCTGCAACCACTGCGGCCCTCCAGGACTGAATTTACCCACCCCTGTGTTAGAGAGAAACTTGAGTGCAGCAAAGAAGAACAAAACAGAAGACAAGAAAGTGAGCTGAGAGACAACATATGACAGTCATTGTTATAATCAGGGCTTACACCAGAAAGATTTATACAAATAAGAATATTTATGTTTAATGGTAAACCAGGTTAATGCAGAAGACAGCTGGAAATTAACAGTACTAAAGTTCAAATTACATTAATCTCAGAAAATCAAAGAGTTCATAAATCTGTCGTGTATGACCTTAGGAACCTAAATCTGCAGTCTGAACACTAAAAGTTACACTTTGGAAAAAACTGGATGGCCACAGTGTGCGGTAACTGAACACAATTTAGAACAGAAAATGTCTGAACAGATTCAGCCAACAGAGATAATAAGAGAACTTCACAATCAGAGTAGCAGTCACCCAAAGGGGCTTTTCATGTGGTTATTGAGCAGGCATTTGTGGTCACAGAGAATCATCTTACTTTGGGACAAATAATGCTGTAGTATATTTAAGTATATATGACAATTGCTCACTCGGACAATTTGTTTTGGGGGCCCTAAGCTATAGCTTGTGTAGTTTATGCGTAAATCCTGCACTGATCTTACAGTTCAACTTCTGAACCACTAGAGGGTCACATCACCTCAGCCATATTCTGGAATAAATGAGCATTTCCTTTTCTCCTATTTTGTAAAAATTACTTGCATTTATTTTTCAATTATCAAGCAACATTCAATCCCACAGGATTATAAAGCAAAAAAAAAAAAAAGATTTAAGAATTGTTTGGAACTTTAAAAATAAATAAATATCACAATAATAAAAGTATTCAGACCCTTTACTCAGTACTTGGTTGAAGCTGCTTTGCCAGTGAATTTGGCCTCGAGTCTTCTTAGGTCTGACAGGAAAAACTGCACACATCTGGCTTTGGGGGTTTCCTGCCATTGTTCTCTGCAGATCCTCCCAAGTTATGCTAGGTTAGATTTCAGGTCTCTCCTGTGACGTGCAGTTGGACTCAAGACTCGTCTGAGGGTATGAGGTAAGTGACAAAACAAAGCAGCATGTAGATCTGTACAACTGAGCCCACCAATGTGGAGTTAGTGTTTCGTAACCTCCCTCTTGGGCTCTGTCTTCTTTAAAACTACATTTCTAATCTGAGTGATCCATTTGCTTTGCTGAGATAGATATATAGATAGATAGATAGATTTTTTGGCTGAAAGTCCTCAGTGTTTGTGTGTCCCAGAGAGGATGTGCAACGTTGTTGACAATGTCACTTAGGAGTGTTTTAATTCTCTCCTTTACTACGACCTCCAGGGGTTCAGAGTGTGTCCCAAAACTGAGCTCGATCTTTCCTAAGCCTGTTGATTCAGTGGACATAACTTGAAGTGATGTTACCAGCCCAGAACACCACAATGGCCATCACAGAGTTGTAGAAGAGTCTAATTGACTCTTTTAGTTTTATGCAGTGGGTGTCTGGACCGACGCATGATCTTGGGCACACGGTGGATCTTGTCCTATCGCTCGGCTTTTCTGTGGCAAATTTGACAATTTTGGACGCAGTGTTTTCAGATCATAAGCCTGTAACATTTGACATCACCTTGCCCTGTAAAGCTGATAAACCCCGTGCTTCTGTGCGGCGCTGTCGGGTCATTAATCCATCCACTGCTGTACATTTTTCTGCTTTGTTTAGTCAATGC
This sequence comes from Erpetoichthys calabaricus, assembly GCF_900747795.2. Lineage (NCBI taxonomy): Eukaryota > Metazoa > Chordata > Cladistia > Polypteriformes > Polypteridae > Erpetoichthys > Erpetoichthys calabaricus. The sequence goes on along the minus strand of NC_041394.2, from coordinate 353,207,577 downwards.
GATCTTCCTGAATCTGCGTCCGCCGATAAGGAGGAGCTCTGTTCCTGGTTTTATTCCACCTTCCAAACTGTTTTAGATGCTGTGGCTCCATTACAAACCAGGCAGCCTAAAATGAAATCTGAGCCCTGGCTGAATGACACAACTCGCGCTGTTAGACGCGAGTGCTGGAAAGCCGAGCGCAAGTGGAGAAAGGACAATTTGCATGTATTGTTTCAAGTATTGAAAGACTGCTGGCGTCGTTATCAGTTTATTGTGAAAGATGCCAAAAGAGCGTACATGTCAAATATTATTCTGTCAAACTATCACAAACCTCGTGTGTTATTTGAAGTTATAGATAGGGTTTTAAATGCTCCACAGAATGCCTGCATGGAACCTTCTTTTGAGACATGTGAGAAATTTTTGCACTTCTTTGTAGATAAGGTGAACAATGTTAGGGCTCATATACCTCTCACTGTTTATAACCCCTTAGCTGTTCTCCCCTGCTCTGCTGTTTTTTATCAGTTTCAGCAGGTGACTCTACACTGTAAAAAATGAATCATGCGGCTTGTAATTTTCATTAAAAAAATTGATGTAATCATTAAAAATAATGTGCATATTTAATTAAAAAAATAGGTTTTCTGTTTTTCTTATAATATATTGAGAACATTTCACTAATAAAATTAAGAAATAAATTGTACCTATTTTTTTAAGGAAATGAGTGCAATTTTTAGGCTTAATTTGAGGAACCATTTAGGCTAAAATTTTAAGGAAAAAAGGCTTCATATTTATTTTAAGAGAATTGGTCCAATTACCCGGGTTTGATTGAGTCACCTTCATTTGAATCTCAACGGCAGTAATCAGACGGCGTTTTGAAGGAGCAGACGAACATTGGAAAATATTAAGAGGTAATAAGTTATAAGCCCCTTACTAATTTTTACATTTTATTTTGATTTCTTAAATAAGCTCCTCAGGACACCGCTTATTCACGCTAGTACAGGAATTGTTTTATACATATTTTTGAATCTGAACGACAGTGATCATTTTGGCATGTGAAACAGTGACTATGTTGAACCAGGCGTTTTAAAATAAAGGTTTACAATTATGCGATGTTATTTGATGTGAAAATCTGAACTCGAGCTCATTAGTCATAACTCCTCACATGCACGTGCTGAGGCTAGAATGGACATGTTGGTCGCTAAAGCAAAAATAATTATGGCCATGCATCGAGCTTGATAGATGGGGCAGTTTCTATGATTATACTTAAAAACTTTTAAGAGTGTTGATGTGTTTATATATTCGCTTCAAATTGTAAAGATGTATTAAATTAGCGTTTAATCATTTCACGCAATATATGCATTTTTTTCATTCATCCTCGACGTTAGAGGGCGCCCTCTTAAAAAAAAAAACAAGTCACAAACACCATAGAAGCAACACGATGACCTTCCAGGAATTGATATGGACATAACCATGCTTTTGACTAGTTGAAGAATACAAACATCTTTGCAATAATTAAGGCATTATCAGTCTCCACAAAGAGTAAGATATATCTATAGCAATTTACATTTTCTCTTTGATTAATCTATGTAAAATTCGACCTGAGTGAAGTTATTTGAACACATCTGAGATTTACTATAATGCAAATTTATTTAAAATTAGTCTTTAACGATATTTAAAAATGTTTAGACTTGTTTAGCAGTATTGGGTTTCTAGGCTTAAACCATTCCAATTTCATGATCTTGGTGATTAGGTTGAATTGTGCCCGACAGTTGCAGAATTTAAAGATCGCTGGCCTGCTCTGTTTGACATTCTCCAGGTAGGGATTTTACATTTTGTCATTAAATACCATCACAGATAATAATGTGGTTGTCAACTGAACATAATTATAATCAGTGTTTGTGTGTTTCATTTTTTAGATTAATGAAGAGTTTAGGAGAATTACTACTCTGCACCATGAGCCAACATTTATTAAGATGTTGGATTACTACACTTCTAAACTTTTCACAATATTTTCCTGCAAAGGAGGAGCACTTGGACAGATTTCGAAGAAGAAAATGGGTGCCATACAGCAGGTATTTTAATTGGTATTTTTTATTATTATTTGATTGATATTTGCTTCATTATTATTGGGTACTATTACTAATTTCTACACTTTTGGTGCCTTAGACCTCACATCAAAACATAGAACAGACAAGAGATGTTGTCCTCTGTTGCTTGGTCAATTACTTGGGTGAAAAGGAGGAAGACCTCATCCAGGAGTACAATGTAAGTGTCTAAAACTATTTCAGATATTTATTGTTTTCAGAAAACTGCATTTAGCATTTGTTTTCCTTTACAAAAACAGAAATACATCTTAAACATAAGTACGTTCCTCATGTAAAAAAATTCTTGCACTAGTGTCAGCAATATAAATGAAATAAACAATGTCAACATTTCTGAAAACATCCTGTCTACCATTAGCCATAGTATACTTGAGTTTATTGTAGTGTCAGTCTCCATAGTCCACTGAAACAAGTTTTGGGGAGTTAGTGTTTTACAATGTTACAAAGATATGAACCTAGAAATGGTTTACTGTACTTCCTTGAGGTATCAGCATTTTAAGTTCTTATGAGGAAAAACTTGTTTGAACATCTTACACAAACTACATAAATAACAGATCTTCATAATAAAATATGTTATGTTTGTTTTACAGTATGAAAATGAGGATGTGCAGCAAAGTCTACTGCAGCAGGTAATGAAAATTGCTGTCTGCAAGAAGGATGACCAGGAGGACTTTAGCATTGTCTTGGAGGGTGTGCAAGTCATGACTGGCTTGGGAAATCTGACTAGAGCCTGCACAATTCTTCTTGGATTCACGTATGCATTAAACCTCACCTCTCCCAAACAACTGAGGAACACGTTTGAGGCCTTTCAGAAGCTCTTCTTGGAACTGGATGTTTGCAGGTTTTCCCCCAAATTACAATCTCTCAAAAACAAACTTGTGCATTAGATTGTGAGAGACACATTCCATTGTTACCAAGTTTTGGTGAAAATGCCCAGGTTGAGGTTTGAGATTGTTCTGCAGCTTGTTCTACAACAGTTTATCTGGTTTGATGCTAAACAGTTGATTTCAATGACATAAATTGTGAGTTACAAACTGTTTTACAAATTGTTTTTGTTTTTTCTTAAAAATGCTGTAAATGTTATATACACTATTTTACAAAGTGTTTAATATTTTGATACCAGTGTAACATGGAATAACAACAACAACAACAACATTTATTTATATAGCACATTTTCATACAAAAAGTAGCTCAAAGTGCTTTACATAATGAAGAAAAGAAGAATAAAAGACAAATAAGAAATTAAAATAAGACAACCTTAGTTAACATAAAAAGGAGTAAGGTCCGATGGCCAGGGTGGACAGAAAAAACAAAAAAAAACTCCAGAAGGCTGGAGAAAAAAAATAAAATCTGTAGGGGTTCCAGGCCACGAGACCGCCCAGTCCCCTTTGGGCATTCTACCTAACATAAATGAAATAGTCCTCTTTGTAGTTAGGGTTCTCACGGAGTCACTTGATGCTGATGGTTATACAGACTTCTGGCTTTTAATCCATCCATCATTGTTGGAACATCATGGTGCTTTGGGTAGCCACCACCAATAGGACACCGGAAAAGGAAACAGAAGAGAGAGTAGGGGTTAGTACAAATTTTGAATGAATAGTTATTATAATGAATTGGATATACAGAGTGTCAGGATTAAATTACAGTGAAGTTATGAGAAGGCCATGTTAAAGTAATGTGTTTTCAGTAGTTTTTTAAAGTGCTCCACTGTATTAGCCTGGCGAATTCCTACTGGCAGGCTATTCCAGATTTTAGGTGCATAACAGCAGAAGGCCGCCTCACCACTTCTTTTAAGTTTTGCTCTTGGAATTCTAAGGAGACACTCAGTTGAGGATCTGAGGTTGCGATTTGGAATATAAGACGTCAGACATTCCGATATATAAGACGGGGCGAGATTATTTAAAGCTTTATAAACCATAAGCAGAATTTTAAAGTCAATTCTGAATGACACAGGTAACCAGTGTAGTGACATCAAAACTGGAGAAATGTGTTCGGATTTTCTTTTCCTGGTAAGGATTCTAGCAGCTGCATTCTGCACTAACTGCAAACGATTGATGTCTTTTTTGGGTAGTCCTGAGAGGAGTGCATTACAGTAATCTAGCCGACTAAAGACAAACGCATGAACTAATTTCTCTGCATCTTTCGATGATATAAGAGGTCTAACTTTTGCTATGTTCCTTAGGTGAAAAAATGCTGTCCTAGTGATTTTATTAATATGCGATTTAAAATTCAGATTACAATCAACGGTTACCCCTAAGCTTTTTACCTCCGATTTGACTTTTAATCCTAATGCATCCAGTTTATTTCTAATAGCCTCATTGTATCCATTATTGCCAATCACTAAGATTTCGGTTTTTTCTTTATTTAATTTGAGAAAGTTACTATTCATCCATTCTGAGATACAGGTTAGACATTGTGTTAGCGAATCAAGAGATTTGGGGTCATCAGGTGCTATTGATAAATACAGCTGTGTGTCATCAGCATAGCTGTGGTAGCTCACGTTATGTCCCGAGATAATCTGACCTAATGGAAGCATGTAGATTGAGAAGAGCAGCGGACCCAGGATAGAGCCTTGTGGAACACCATATAGAATATCATGTGTCTTTGAGTTATAATTACCACAACTAACAAAGAATTTTCTCCCTGCCAGGTAGGATTCAAACCAGTTTAAGACACTGCCAGAGAGGCCCACCCATTGACTAAGGCGATTCTTAAGAATATTATGATCAATAGTGTCAAATGCGGCACTCAAATCTAAGAGGATGAGAACAGATAAATGGCCTCTGTCTGCATTTACCCGCAAGTCATTTACTACTTTAACGAGTGCAGTTTCTGTGCTGTGATTTGTTCTAAAACCTGACTGAAATTTATCAAGAATAGCATGTTTATTGAGGTGCTCATTTAACTGCATAATGACTGCCTTCTCTAGAATTTTACTTAAGAAAGGCAGGTTAGAGATGGGTCTATAATTTTCAAGAGCAGAGGGGTCGAGATTATTTTTCTTAAGTAGGGGTTTAATTACCGCAGTCTTAAGACAGTCTGGGAAGACTCCCGTATCTAATGACGAATTTACTATGTCAAGAACATTATCACTAAGCACACCCGATACTTCTTTGAAAAAAATTGTTGGTATTGGGTCAAGGGCACAGGTGGATGGTTTCATTTGAGAAATTATTTTATGTAAATCAGGTAAATCTATCCTAGTGAAAGACTCTAATTTATTTATTATGGAGTACTGGGGTTTCGGGGGATCCTTAGTGTTGGGGAGATATACTATGTTATTTCTAATATCATTAATTTTTTGATTGAAAAATACAGCGATAGCCTCACAGGTTTTACTGGAAGTACTTAGGAGGCATTCCTTTGAGTTACCTGGGTTTAACAGATGATCAATTGTCGAAAATAAGACTCTGGGATTACTAGCATTGTTATTTATAATCTTAGAGAAATAGCAGCGCCTCTCAAGACGGACTGTGTTATTGTATTCTGTTATTTTAACTTTTAATATCTCATAGTCAATAGTTAGTTTAGTCTTCCTCCATTTACGCTCAGCTCTACGGCATGTTCTCTTTAAATCAGACACTCTTTGGGTCTTCCAAGGTATAACAATGCTAGAAGATTTTTTAACTGTCTTTTCAGGTGCAACTATGTCAACAGCAGCCCTCACTTTAGTATTAAATCTTTCCACCTTACTATTTACATTCTCCTCGCTATTATAGTTGGCACTATAAACGGACTGATTGGTTAGAATGTTTGTAAGTTTTAAAGTTGCTGATGAGTCAAAGAAGCGTTTTTTAACAATATGCTTCTCATGAGTGTTTTCTATCATTATTTCTATATTAAAAAGTAGAAGAAAATGGTCTGAAAGACCCGTATCAATGACCTGCTTTATATCAACTTTTAGTCCTTTAGTAATCACTAAGTCTAACGTATGACCTGCTTTATGTGTAGGCTGATTAACGAGCTGTCTCAAATCAAAAGAGTCCAGGAGGTTCATAAATTCTTTTACTTTTTGGTCACATTGATTATCTACATGAAAATTAAAGTCGCCGACTATTAAGAGTGCGTCATAGTTCGTAATTAAGATTGACATCAAGTCAGAGAATTCCTCAAAGAAAGACGCGTTGAATTTAGGAGGTCTATACACGGATAATACTAGAACGTGAGAATCTCCCTGAATAACAATGGCGAGATACTCAAAAGACTTGAACTTACCAAAACTGATATTTTTACATTTTAACCTGCTAGAGTAAATGTTTGCTAGCCCTCCACCTCTCTTTCCTTGGCGATCAGCACGAGTAAAACTGTAATCCGGAGGCGCAGATTCGATTAAAACAGCTGCGCCATCTGAGCTAAGCCACGTTTCACTTAGTGCAATAAAATCTATTTTTTTTTTCACTAATGTCGTTGATAAAAAACGTCTTGTTAGTTAAAGCTCTAATATTTAATAGTGCCATATTCAATGTTTCGGAGGAGCAGAGATGAATACTATGTGCGTTATTGATATAGGGAACAGGAATTAAGTTATTTTTATTAGCGCCGCTCTGTGTGTATTTTTTGTTTAATCTATGATCTGTTTTTACAGTTTTAATACATTGTTCATCTAAAGTAGTAACTTTAATTAAATTATTGGCGTTTATGCCGTATTGCCTAGATTTTCTATGTGCATTAAGATTGGTTATTACAGTATTTATGTTGCGCACTTTTATGGAAGATTTTTTTAAACAATTATCATGACCAAACACAGGAGTGGCATTTCGGAAGGGGTTAAAAGCAGAGATAGATAGTCAAGATAAACGAATTACCTTCGATATGTTTTCGGAGAGGACCCGGGCGCCGAAGCTGTTCGGATGCAGGCCATCTCGCTTGAAGAAACGCGGTCTTTCCCAAAAGAGGTCCCAGTTGTTAATGAACCCGATGTCTTGATTCTTGCAGAAGCCCTGCAGCCAGTTGTTTAAACCAAGCAGACGACTGTAATACTCGTTTGATCGTCTGACGAGAGGGAGTGGACCCGAGATGAATATCTTTGCCGATGGGGTCCTCTCCTTTGTGTCTTTAATTAATGCAGTGAAGTCTGCCTTGAGGATCTCCGACTGTCGGTGCCTTATGTCGTTTACGCCAGCATGTATAACAATGGCTCCAACTGCCCTGTTCTTGTAGATCGCCGGTGCACGTCTCGTCACATCTCGGACACGAGCACCGGGAAAACAAAAAACAAAAGATTTTCTATTAGGGCAAGTGATATTGAGGTTCCTAACAATAAAATCACCTACCACAATTACATCACCAGGAGCTGAAGGCGAACTGGGGACGCTTAGAGGGTCAAACCGGTTCTGGGTTACGATGCTTGCCTGTGCCGATGGAGGTGTTCTGGCCTTGAACCCCCGCCTGCATAGCTGAAATACACCGAGGTCATCATCGGTGTCGCTCCTACGAGGCGCGGGGGTGAAGGTGACTTGCGCGGCACAACGCGGGGTTGATGTTACGCCGATAACAGATGGCGAGGACGGTTTATCCAACAGCCGAGCCTTCAGATCTCTGAGGTATCTTCGTCTGGACAGAAGATTCTGAATCTGTTCATCGAGTGCCTGGAGTTCCTCGACTACAGTTGCAATGCGATTCACCTCACTGTCGGCCATTGTCCGCTTCTGCTTTGCTTCCGCTTCCGCTTCGTGCCCTAGGAAAAATGAGAGAGAGAGAGAGAAGGTGAGAGTGCAGAGAGAGAGTGCAGGCATGTTTAACACCAAAATGCATTATGTATTCATTTTATTATAAAATGTTTTTTATATTATTAAGTAATTTTCCTTAATACATATGAGTACATTTTGTTTTATGTGCTTAAACTAAAAACGATTATTCCACTAATAATGCTAAAATCATCATGTCTCTGGCTAAATAATTTGGGATGCTTTACATGATTTATTCAAGTAGATTCTGCTAGGGAAAAAAATCAAGCCGTAAATACTACTTAAAAATAATATGCGTCTGGCTAAATAATTTAGGATTTTTTACATGATTTATTTAAGTAAATTCTTCTAAAAAAATCAAGCCTTAAAAACTGCTTAAAAATAATATGTGCAATATTGTTACCATATTTTTTTTAAGTAGATAGCACATAAGATCTTTTACAGTGTATCTTGTTTACATGAGATTGTTGGTCAATCGAAGCCCTCAGGTTCTCCTTTTGATGTTGTCCCACCTTCTCTTTTTAAAGAGATTATTTCTGTTTTAGGGCCATCTGTTCTTGCTATTATCAATAGCAGCCTTTCCTCAGGCGTAGTTCCTAATTTATTTAAACTTGCCATAGTGCAACCATTGATCAAAAAACCAAGCCTAGATCCCACTGTTCTATCCAATTTTAGACCGATTTCCAAGCTTCCGTTTCTGTCCAAAATTTTGGAGAGAAGTGTGTATATTCAATTGAAAGCCTTTTTAGATAAAAGTGATTTTCTCAAAGTGTTTCAATCTGGTTTTAAGCCGCTTCACAGTACTGAAACCGCATTACTGAAGGTTTTTAATGACATCCTTTTGGCAACAGACTCAGGGGATTATGTGATTTTAGTTCTGCTCGATTTAACAGCTGCTTTTGATACTATACATCATAGTATTTTATTATCTCATCTGGAGCACTGTGTGGGCATTCGTGGTACTGCCTTGGCGTGGTTTAAATCATACTTGACTCAAAGAACTTTTTCAGTGAGGCTAGATGAATTTAGATCCTCCTCTGCTTCACTATCGTGTGGGGTTCCACAAGGCTCCATACTTGGTCCTCTGCTATTTTCTTTGTATCTCCTGCCTCTTGGCTCTATTCTTAGAAAGCATAAAATTGCTTTGCATTGTTATGTAGACGATACTCAGGTTTATGTACCCCTCAAACGCAAGGATGCTTACTCCATACAAACTTTGGTTATGTGCCTAGAAGAGGTGAAAGCTTGGATGGCAGTAAACTTCTTAAATTTTAATGAAAATAAGACAGAGGTTATAGTTTTTGGTCCTGGGGGCACCAGTGGGTCTATTTCTACTTCTGCTCCTGTGGATTTGGGTCCCCTTGCACAATATGGTACACCTGTCATTACAAATCTGGGTTTTAGGATAGATGAGGATTTTAGACTGGACGGTCAGATCAGCACGGTGGTGAAATCTTGTTTTTTTTCAGCTGAGACGTTTGGCAAAGATAAAAAACATTCTTTCCAAAGATCAATTTACAACAATAATCCACGCTTTCATTACAACCCGGCTGGACTATTGTAATTCGTTGTATGTTGGTGTTAGCCAGTCCACCCTGTCTCGGCTCCAGCTGGTACAAAATGCTGCTGCACGCCTTTTAACTGGCACGCGAAAAAATGAGCACATTACACCTGTGTTATCCTCACTGCACTGGCTGCCTGTTCAGTTTAGAGTTCATTTTAAGATTCTTTTATTTGTTTTGAAGTCCTTAAATGGGCTTGCTCCACCCTACCTCGCTGAGCTGCTGCATATGCACTCTCCTTCCCGCTCACTCAGATCAGCTGGTCAGCTGCTTCTGGATGTGCCGAGGACTCAGCGAAAGCTCAGGGGGATAGGGCTTTTTCCGTTGTGGCTCCAAGGCTCTGGAATTCACTGCCGATCCACATTAGACAGGCCTCCTCACTGCCCATTTTTAAGTCTGCTCTTAAGACTTACCTCTTTGGTTTGGCGTTTGATCCTGTGTGAGCAGTTGATTTTACTCTGTATTGACTCTGTTTACTTGTGTTTACTATGTTTTAATTAGTTTCATTTATTGTATTTTATTTTACTTATTTATTATTTTGTTTTTGTTTAAAATTTATTTTAGCCTATGTTCAGCACTTTGGTCAGCGGCTGTTGTATGTAAAGTGCTTTATAAATAAAGTTGACTTGACTTGACTTGACTAGAAGATGTGAAGGATGTCACTTCCCTCATGAAAGGAACACAGTCTCCTTAGAAAACTGATCCGGCTCTGCCCTTTCTTCTCTAGTTTCTCTTTTGTTATGAGACCAATCTGTCATTAATGTGGACCCCTAAGTACCTATACAAGTGGACCAATTCTATATCCACTCCTTGAATAATGTCCGGACATAGAGGCTGCTTGGTGTGGTGAAAGTCTATAAGCAGTTCCTTTATTTTGCTGATGTTAAGTTGCAGTCATTTTTCACCTGACTCCTCTCCTTTATCTCATCCCCCTTAGCAATACACCCCATAAGTGTAGAATCATCTGAGAATTTCTGCAAGTGACCTGAGCTGCTGTTATATTTGTAGTCTGAGGTGTCCAGAGTGATGTACACTTCAGCTTGATGCTCCATTCAGTCCTTGAGTCTCACAAACTGTGGTCTGCCCCACAGATAGTCCATTATCAGGACACCAGAGGCTCATCCACCTGCATATCTCTGAATTGACCCCTTGAAAGGGATGATTGGTTGGTACTGAAGTTACTAGAGAAATCAAAACGCATGATCCTCACAGTGCTGCCATCTTAGTCCAGGTGAGAGTAAGCCTTGTGGAGCAGATTGAGAATTGCATCCACCACTCCAATCGCTGTCTGATTAGTGAACTTCAGTGGGTCCAGGTGGTCCACCACAAGAAGACTCATATAGTCCAGGACAGTTTCTCATAAATTAAGATTAATTTCAGTCATGTCTCTACCCTGACTGATTTGAACCCAAGCCCACCTCTTTGCCTTGTCGATGTTCTGTCCACATGAGCCATGTGGCTGAGATCTCTCGTGCAGAGCTGCTGTCCTGCTGAGATTCACTGCAATCTGTGAGACCCCATCAAGTGAAGTCCTTGTTGTGCTGTGATATCTGAACTGAAGATCTTTAGAAGCCCAAGTGTGAAGAGATGGACCCTGAGATGGAATCACTGGAAACCATCACAGGCAGGACAGCCACCCTCTGATCACTGTTTCAGTGTTTTTGAGTGATTTCTAAAATGGTTAACATTCACAAATGTGTTTCCGTGTTTTCCTATGGATGACAAACAAACATCAAACCTTGTTGAGTACCCATGACTAAATAAAACAATTTAAACCTTCATTTTTATCAGAAACGAATATAATGAAATGACCATGCTAGACATAAACCAGTTATTTAATGTTGATTTCACATCGCTATTTGATTACCATTTTAATGGTCAAATTTACTGAGTGTGAAACCTTCATGAAAAGTGACTTAGACATCCTAGGGTGGGCTTTGCCCTTTTACTGTAACTGACTCTTGCAGATGTCTGATTTCCACAGAATGATTTCCATTTTAAGTAAACAGTAGCAGGCAGCTTGAGAACTTTTAGTGTTTTCTTCTTACAGTAATATTAAGCCGTGGCCTGCTGAACTGCTACAGGGGTGTGGAGAAGAACTTACTGTGCATTTCACCCTTTCCAAGAAAAACAAGAAGAATGCGATTTCTTTAGAAATTCTTCTGATATCTGATTGCTTTTGAATGTTTTGGCAAAGTGTTACATCACTTCAAAGTTTGCTCACTTGCTCAGTTCTTTACAGCAAAAACACATCTCTCTACTTTTCATTAAAATTTTTCTTTTTACCCTTGTTTTATCAACTTATATTTTTAATTTCTATATAATACACAGTTCTGAACCAATGACCTTAGGGAAAAAAAGAAAAGTCTTGTGATGACTCCAGCGTGGTAACAGCACCAGTCAGTGAGCACAGAAGTATCTGTGACTACTTCAGATGGTCAGTGTGGCTCTAAACAGTTTATTCTCATACAGTCGTCTCTGATAACATTTATATCAATTCACAAATATCATATGGAGATCACAAAGTCCAAAACATTCAGCAGTGACATATATGTGCACACGTGTCAGGGTACATACATAGAAATACAGACACTCTTCAAATTTGGGTAAAACTCAATCATAGTCACACTAATATATGTGCATCCGGCGCCGCCGTGAGTGGCAGCCTTTTCAGCAGCTCCGTGTATGACTGTATATGTATGTGTACTTTTCTACTTTTATTTTTCTATTTTTATTTATTGATCACTCCTACCACTTTATTTTATGTGGATTCCTTCCCTGGACACACTTACTTTTACAACGTGGGCATGGATTTTAACACGCCGAGACTCGCCTATTCAAGTACTCAACTTCGGGCGCTGAGAACAAATGCCAGTGCCGGTGTGGTTCCATATTTACCCGACGAGGTAAGAAGGCGATATCGTGGCAGCAGAGCCGGCACTAAGCTAAAAAAGAAGCGGCTTGCGAGAAAGTGGCGTTTCAAGCCTTCGGTGCCTTCTGTGATTCTGGGGAATGTAAACTCAATCTCAAATAAGATCGACGAACTGGCTGCGCTGGTGAAAAATGTCAGGACCTACAGAGAATGCAGTTTGTTGTGTTTTTGCGAAACCTGGCTAAATAACACCATCCCAGATGCCAACGTGGAGCTACCCGGGTTTAGCACAGTTAGAGCGGACAGAGATGCAAGTACCTGTGGTAAGCACAAAGGAGGAGGACTCGCTCTCTATGTTAATACACGGTGGTGTCACTCTGGACATGTTAACGTCAAAATCTCCACTTGCTGCAGGGATATCGAACTGTTGGCCGTAAGTTTACGTCCCTATTACTTGCCCAGAGAGTTTGGACACGTCATTGTTGTTATTGTTTACATACCTCCTCGGGCAGACGTGGAGTCAGCGAGTGACATCACCCATTCCGCTGTTGCTAAGTTACAAACGCAGCACCCTGAGGCGCTTGTGCTAATCGCTGGAGACTTTAACCATGTGACACTGGACAAAACATTACCTGCATTCTCCCAGTATGTGCACTGTAACACCCGGGGAAATAAGACTATTGATTTACTTTATGCAAACGTTAAAGATGCATACAGTGCCACCCCGCTGCCTGCGCTTGGGAAAGCAGATCATAACCTGGTTCTGCTTCAGCCTCACTATAAACCAAAAGTTAGAGTCCTACCTGTAACCACACGATCATTCAGGAAGTGGACCCCGGAGGCTGAGAATACTCTGAGAGAATGTTTTGGAATTACAGACTGGGATATCCTGCAGGGATCTCATAGTGAGAACATTGAGGAAGTTGTTGACTGCACTACTGACTACATCAACTTCTGTATGGACATTGTAGTTCCAGTAAGAACAGTACGCTGCTATGCTAACAACAAGCCATGGATTACAAGTGACATCAAGGGCCTTTTGAATCAGAAGAAAAGGGCTTTTAAAGACGGTGATCAGCATGAGCTCAAGCGCGTGCAGAAGGAACTCCGAGTCCAACTCAGGGCGGCGAAGGAGCAGTACAGGAGAAAGCTGGAGCAGAAGTTGCAGAATAACAGCATGAAGGAAGTGTGGGATGGGATGAAGATCATCACTGGCTGCAGCTCGAAGCGGGGGTACCACCATTGAGAGAGACGTGAAGAGAGCAAACCAAATGAACAACTTTTTTAACAGGTTTGACCACCCTAACCCACTCTCACTCTCACCTCGGAGTACTGCACCCTCCACACATCCTTCTGCTGATACCAGCATAGGAAAGACATCCCCACCCATAATTACAACAGCGCAAGTGAGCAGAGAGCTGAGGAGACTTCGTGCCAGCAAAGCAGCGGGTCCAGATGGAGTATCGCCACGACTGCTGAAGGTCTGTGCATTGGAGCTGGGGGGTCCTCTACAGCACATCTTCAACCTGAGCCTGGAACAGGGGAGAGTCCCGAGGCTTTGGAAAACATCTTGTATCACCCCAGTCCCAAAGGTATCACGTCCTAGTGAGCTGAATGACTTTCGGCCTGTTGCTCTGACATCACATGTGATGAAGACCATGGAGAGGCTGCTGCTTCACCACCTTAGGCCACAGGTTCAACACGCCCTTGACCCTCTGCAGTTTGCATATCAGGAGAAGGTGGGAGCGGAAGATGCCATCATCTATATGCTACACCGATCCCTCTCTCACTTGGACAGAGGCAGTGGTGCTGTAAGAATTGTGTTTCTAGACTTCTCTAGCGCCTTCAACACAATCCAACCTCTGCTCCTTAGGGACAAGCTGACAGAGATGAGATTAGATTCATACCTAGTGGCATGGATCGTGGACTATCTTAAAGACAGACCTCAGTATGTGCGTCTTGGGAACTGCACGTCTGACATTGTGGTCAGCAACACAGGAGCGCCACAAGGGACTGTACTTTCTCCGGTCCTGTTCAGCCTATATACATCGGACTTCCAATACAACTCGGAGTCCTGCCATGTGCAAAAGTTCGCTGATGACACTGCTATCGTGGGCTGTATCAGGAATGGGCTGGAGGAGGAGTATAGGGACCTAATCAATGACTTTGTTAAATGGTGCGACTCAAACCACCTACACCTGAACACCAGCAAAACCAAGGAGCTGGTGGTGGATTTTAGGAGGCCCAGACCCCTCATAGACCCAGTGATCATCAAAGGTGACTGTGTGCAGAGGGTGCAGACCTATAAATATGTGGGAGTGTAGCTGGATGATAAATTAGACTGGACTGCCAATACTAATGCTCTGTGCAAGAGAGGACAGAGCCGGTTATACTACCTTAGAAGGCTGGCTTCCTTCAACATCTGCAATATGATTATGCGACTCTTTAATTCTACCAGGGGGGGTAAACATTAATATTTAACATTATACATAGTTATTGTCTGTTTTTTTCACCTGTATTATTATCATTCTTTAATTTAATATTATTTATTGTATCAGTATGCTGCTGCTGAAGAATGTGAATTTCCCATTGGGATTAATAAAGTATCTATCTATCTATCTATCTATCTATCTATCTATCTATCTATCTATCTATCTATCTATCTATCTATCTATCTATCTATCTATCTATCTATCTATCTATCTATCTATCTATCTATCTAATAGAAGTTCCAGATAACAAAATGAATGGCAGTGGTGGAGAGGAAACAAAAACCTCTGGCAGTAGAAACCTTTTGTGGGCTCACAAGCCCCTTGGGGTGATACTCTTAGAGACACAAGTCAGTTGACCTGGCCATCTCCTCACTTGGTGTTATGGAAAATAAGAAGTTATTATATTAATGTATTAGCATAAGTAGATATGAAAACTTATAAACATTAATCTTAGTGCAAGTCAGGTATACCCAGGGCCGGATTTTCCTAGAGGCTAACTAGGCTTCAGCCTAGGGCCTCAAGATCAAGAGGGGCCTACATTCAAATTGTTAGCAAAATTTTATTATCTCTCATGTAATGTACAAACTTAAAAATGGAAGGTGAAAGGGCCTCATAAGTGGAATAGCCTAGGGCCTCTTTTCATATAAATCCGGCCCAGGGTATACCAAGCAAATAGATAGATAGATAGATAGATAGATAGATAGATAGATAGATAGATAGATAGATAGATAGATACTTTATTAATCCCAATGGGAAATTCACATTCTTCAGCAGCAGCATACTGATACAATAAATAATATTAAATTAAAGAATGATAATAATACAGGTGAAAAAACAGACAATAATTATGTATAATGTTAAATATTAACGTTTACCCCCCCGGGTGGAATTAAAGAGTCGCATAGTTTGGGGGAGGAACGATCTCCTCAATCTGTCTGTGGAGCAGAATAGTTAAATAAAGGCACATGACGTATTTCTTTTTAATTAAAGCTTAGTGGAAGCCACTAATTTCTTATCAACTTGAGGGACAGAGAAGGGGGAGAATGATAGATAAAGGCAGAGACGGGGAACACCTGCAAGTTGAAGGGCGGCTAGAAAATAAGCGAAGCAAAAGTTGAAGGTGAATAACAAAACACAAGGAATTGTAACGGTTGTCACATATTTTTATTGTGTGCTTTTAACTGTTTCTGCCGCTTGCCCTTTAGAGTTGATGTCCAATGCAATTAATGTCTGTGAGATATCTCTTTAAGGGGAGTAAGGGGTCCAAACAATGCCTGGGGGTCCTTGCCAAAATGAACTGGGGTGTGACGTAAGAAGAAAAACCCTCTTTAAAAGGCGAGGAGGCGCGTATTGGGGGGAAAAAAAAAAAAAAAAGGAAGGAGTTCGAGAGAGTTTAAAGGAAGAGGAGAGGAGCGTGAGGAAAGTCGATTTAAGGAAGGACCTGGGAAAGTGACTTGGTAAAGGAGTTAACGGTAAAAGCTCGTTAGGCTCCATTGTAATACCGGTTGGACTCAACGAAAAGGAGCTCTTGCTAATCGGTAAGGATCTTGGAGTTCACGGCTTCACCTTACATTTGTGCTGAGGGCGGCGGCCATTAAAGGACGCTAACGCCGAAACAACCGGGTGCTACGGATTTCAGCGTGTGACAAGGAATCATTTGCCAGACCGGTGAGATTGCTTCTAATTACCTTTTAATACAGTGTACGAGTCAGCGAAGGTTAACTGACTGGATTGCTGGATTTGTCACAGACTTCCCAGGCCGGGTGGATTAAGACTTTATCGACAATAATATAAAAGGGACTGGGGATCACGGGTGGATTGTGTGAGCGGGTGTCTAATTTATATTTGTATATATTTGTATATATGTGTATTTAGTCGGTTATGTTCTGTGAATTAGTTGGGGGTATTGATAAGTAGGTTATATTTCTATTTCTCTTCCTGGGTTTTTCTTTTTCTGCGTTTTCTTGCTTTCTTTCTGGATTTTTTTTTTGTATATTATAGAAGGATAAAAGAGGGACTTATTAATTAGGATTTATTTGACTTATAAATATATTCTTTTGTTTTTTAAAATACTTGTTGGGGTGATTATTTTTCCTTTTTGTATAAATTCTTAAAAACAACTCCTTCTGGGGACTTCAAATAGGTGCTCAGGTTCTGTCGAGTTCCGTAAATAATATAATTATTTTTCCTAAGAATAGGAGGTTTTTTGTGTGTGGCGGGCTCCTTATCCATAGGAAGAGGGAGGCGCTACAGAATATTGGTGGTCAGCTGGAAAAGGAAGTCAGAATAAGCAGCGAATGAGCTGTTTTGAGTGACGTGCAGTTGGACTCAAGACTCGTCTGAGGGTACGAGGTGTGATGAAACAAAGCAGCATGTAGATCTGTACAACTGAGCCCACCAATGTGGAGTTAGTGTTTCGTAACCTCCCTCTTGGGCTCTGTCTTCTTTAAAACTACATTTCTAAACTGAGTGATCCATTTGCTTTGCTTAGATAGATTTTTTGGCTGAAAGTCCTCAGTGTTTGTGTGTCCCAGAGAGGATGTGCAACGTTGTTGACAATGTCACTTAGGTGTGTTTTAATTCTCTCCTTTACTACGACCTCCAGGGGTTCAGAGTGTGTCCCAAAACTGAGCTTGATCTTTCCTAAGCCTGTTGATTCAGTGGACATAACTTGAAGTGATGTTACCAGCCCAGAACACCACAATGGCCATCACAGAGTTGTAGAAGATGTGAAGGATGTCACTTCCCTCATGAAAGGAACACAGTCTCCTTAGAAAACTGATCCGGCTCTGCCCTTTCTTCTCTAGTTTCTCTTTTGTTATGAGACCAATCTGTCATTAATGTGGACCCCCTAAGTACCTATACAAGTGGACCAATTCTATATCCACTCCTTGAATAATGTCCGGACATAGAGGCTGCTTGGTGTGGTGAAAGTCTATAAGCAGTTCCTTTATTTTGCTGATGTTAAGTTGCAGTCATTTTTCACCTGACTCCTCTCCTTTATCTCATCCCCCTTAGCAATACACCCCATAAGTGTAGAATCATCTGAGAATTTCTGCAAGTGACCTGAGCTGCTGTTATATTTGTAGTCTGAGGTGTCCAGAGTGATGTACACTTCAGCTTGATGCTCCATTCAGTCCTTGAGTCTCACAAACTGTGGTCTGCCCCACAGATAGTCCATTATCAGGACACCAGAGGCTCATCCACCTGCATATCTCTGAATTGACCCCTTGAAAGGGATGATTGGTTGGTACTGAAGTTACTAGAGAAATCAAAACGCATGATCCTCACAGTGCTGCCATCTTAGTCCAGGTGAGAGTAAGCCTTGTGGAGCAGATTGCGAATTGCATCCACCACTCCAATCGCTGTCTGATTAGTGAACTTCAGTGGGTCCAGGTGGTCCACCACAAGAAGACTCATATAGTCCAGGACAGTTTCTCATAAATTAAGATTAATTTCAGTCATGTCTCTACCCTGACTGATTTGAACCCAAGCCCATCTCTTTGCCTTGTCGATGTTCTGTCCACATGAGCCATGTGGCTGAGATCTCTCGTGCAGAGCTGCTGTCCTGCTGAGATTCACTGCAATCTGTGAGACCCCATCAAGTGAAGTCCTTGTTGTGCTGTGATATCTGAACTGAAGATCTTTAGAAGCCCAAGTGTGAAGAGATGGACCCTGAGATGGAATCACTGGAAACCATCACAGGCAGGACAGCCACCCTCTGATCACTGTTTCAGTGTTTTTGAGTGATTTCTAAAATGGTTAACATTCACAAATGTGTTTCCGTGTTTTCCTATGGATGACAAACAAACATCAAACCTTGTTGAGTACCCATGACTAAATAAAACAATTTAAACCTTCATTTTTATCAGAAACGAATATAATGAAATGACCATGCTAGACATAAACCAGTTATTTAATTTTGATTTCACATCGCTATTTGATTACCATTTTAATGGTCAAATTTACTGAGTGTGAAACCTTAATGAAAAGTGACTTAGACATCCTAGGGTGGGCTTTGCCCTTTTACTGTAACTGACTCTTGCAGATGTCTGATTTCCACAGAATGATTTCCATTTTAAGTAAACAGTAGCAGGCAGCTTGAGAACTTTTAGTGTTTTCTTCTTACAGTAATATTAAGCCGTGGCCTGCTGAGCTGCTGCAGGGGTGTGGAGAAGAACTTACTGTGCATTTCACCCTTTCCAAGAAAAACAAGAAGAATGCGATTTCTTTAGAAATTCTTCTGATATCTGATTGCTTTTGAATGTTTTGGCAAAGTGTTACATCACTTCAAAGTTTGCTCACTCGCTCAGTTCTTTACAGCAAAAACACATCTCTCTACTTTTCATTAAAATTTTTCTTTTTACCCTTGTTTTATCAACTTATATTTTTAATTTCTATATAATACACAGTTCTGAACCAATGACCTTAGGGAAAAAAAGAAAAGTCTTGTGATGACTCCAGTGTGGTAACAGCACCAGTCAGTGAGCACAGAAGTATCTGTGACTACTTCAGATGGTCAGTGTGGCTCTAAACAGTTTATTCTCATACAGTCGTCTCTGATAACATTTATATCAATTCACAAATATCATATGGAGATCACAAAGTCCAAAACATTCAGCAGTGACATATATGTGCACACGTGTCAGGGTACATACATAGAAATACAGACACTCTTCAAATTTGGGTAAAACTCAAAGTCACACTAATAGAAGTTCCAGATAACAAAATGAATGGCAGTGGAGGAGAGGAAACAAAAACCTCTGGCAGTAGAAACCTTTTGTGGGCTCACAAGCCCCTTGGGGTGATACTCTTAGAGACACAAGTCAGTTGACCTGGCCATCTCCTCACTTGGTGTTATGGAAAATAAGAAGTTATTATATTAATGTATTAGCATAAGTAGATATGAAATCTTATAAACATTAATCTTAGTGCAAGTCAGGTATACCAAGCAAATAGTTAAATAAAGGCACATGACGTATTTCTTTTTAATTAAAGCTTAGCGGAAGCCACTAATTTCTTATCAACTTGAGGGACAGAGAAGGTGGAGAATGATAGATAAAGGCAGAGACGGGGAACACCTGCAAGTTGAAGGGCGGCTAGAAAATAAGCGAAGCAAAAGGTGAAGGTGAATAACAAAACACAAGGAATATTGGTGGTCAGCTGGAAAAGGAAGTCAGAATAAGCAGCGAATGAGCTGTCTTGAGTGAGGTCTGGATGATAAGAAATGATTATATAAACTGATTTTTTTACAAAAAAAAAATAGGATTGAAAACAAATCAACCCCACCCCTGAGAAAGAGAGCATGGCCAACGGACTCAAACTTAAATATAGTAAAAATAAATAAATTGAAGAGTTTAATAGGCGGATACAGATAAATGGAGAAGAAAAAGAAATGGGGAGAGAATCTACTTCCTCAGTGCTTTAAGAGTTCATTCTAAAATATTATTGATTAGATCCTGCCAGGTTTTGAAAAAGTTCTGCACAGATCCTCTGATTAAGAATTTGATTTTTTCCAATTTCAAATAATATTAAACATCAGTTACCCACTGACTTAAAAGCGGAGAGTTAGGATTCTTCCAGTTGCGCAAGATAAGCCTGTGTGCCAATAGTGTAGTGAAGGCAATCACAGTTTGTTTGTCCTTCTCCACTTTAAGACAATCTGGAAGAACACCAAACACAACTGTTAGTGGGTTAGGAAGGATTGGGACACCAAGGCTGTCTGAGAGGCACTTAAAAAGTTTTTTCCAGAATGATGTTAAATTGGTGCAGGCCCAAAACATGTGACCCAGTGAGGCTGGAATTTGGTTGCAGCGTTCGCAGGTTGGATTTTGCCCTGGAAACATTTTGGACAATTTCAGCTGAGACAGATGTGCTCGATATATAATTTTGAGTTGAATAATTGTATGCTTTGCACATATGGAGCTCGAGTGAATTCTCTGCATTGCTACCTTCCACTCCTGTTCTGAGATGTTGAATAAGAGATCCTTTTCCCATTGTCCTCTTGTATCTTTGAAAGGGAGGGACTGTAAAATATTTTTATATATTGCAGAAATGCTGTCTGAGTCTTCGAGACTGAGCAATAATTTTTCCATCATAGAGGAAGGTGGGAGATGAGGAAAATCTGGTAGGTTCTGTTTGACAAAGTTTCTAATTAGAAGATAGTGAAAAAAATGTGTTGCTGGAAAATTAAATTTGGAATGTAATTGTTCATAGGATGCAAAGATGTCATCTATATAAAGATCTGTAAACAATTTAATCCCAAATGTTTTACAGATATTAAAAACTGCATATGTTTGCGAGGGTTGAAAAAGGTGGTTCTCATGCAGAGGTGCCACAGATAAAAGATTCTGCATCTTAAAATGCTTTCTACATTGGTTCCATATTCTGAGTGACTGAAGAACTATTGGGTTATTAGTATATTGGCAATAACTTGCATTTATTGGGGCACAAAGCAGGAAATATAGAGAAGTACTGCAGGATTTTATTTCTATTGCAGACCAAGCCTGTGTATGTTCATCTATTTGTGTCCAGGTTTTTATTGCTTGTATGTTTGCTGCCCAGTAATAAAACTGAAAGTTAGGTAAAGCCATGCCACCTTCTGCCTTAGGTCTTTGTAGGGTTGATCTTTGGATATGTGGATGCTTTAGGTTCCAAATAAATGAGGTTATGGTTGAATCTAATTGCTTAAAGAATGATTTATTGATGTATATTGGAATGTTTTGAAATAAAAAGAGAAGCTTAGGAAGGATATTCATCTTAACAACGTGTCACACACGTGCGCTTAGGAGGCAGTCAACAAGCCCAAAGGTAAGGTTTATTGACAGATGGTGGGGGTGTATTATGGTACTGATGCCTCTCTCTCTGACCTTGTAGAAATAAGGAAGACCAGTAATACAAACTTACCTACAATAATCCAGCAACCTGAAAACGACTCACCAACCACTTCCTCATTCTTGTTGTCACTTCCGGCTTCTAATGATGATGTCATTTCCGGTCCACCAATGATGACGTCACTTCTGCTTTAATCATTTCCTGTAGCCATTTTGTCTTGTATATAAAAGCCACCATCTCGAATACCATTTTGTCGAATGTCTGATATTTTTTCATCTATTTTGACGAAACATATTGCATCAAAGCAATATATACGGGGCAATTCCCCAACTCTTTAAAGTTGTCTGAAACGTTTATTTATCACAAATGTTAATTCTTCCAGCTAGAGTGAGATGAAGGGTTGACCATCTATGCAAGTCTTGCTTAATTTTTTCCATACAGACGGCGAAATTTTGTTGATAAAGAGCTTTATGTTTACTTGTGATATTTACCCCTAGGTATTTAAACTGATCTGCAATGATATAAGTGAAGGTGTCCAATCTAATATTGAATGCTTGAGAATTCACTGGAAAGAGTACACTTTTATTCAAATGAATTCTGAGTCCAGTGATCTTTAGAAATTCTGTAAGTCAATGTCAATTTATTTACAGTATATAGCACATTTAAAACAACATAGTAATGCTGTGGTGAAAGTGCTTTACAATAATAGAATAAAAGAAAAACAAAACAATTTAACATAAACCATAAATAGAAATAAAATATATGAACATAAAATACATAATAAATAGAAGTAATGTTATATACAGTAATCACAAAGAGGAAACCATCAGTATTACTGAAGGTCATGGAATGCAATTGAATAGAAATGAGTCTTTAGTCTTGTTTTGAACAGTTCTTAACTTAAGTGCTGTTAAGACTGCAGGCACAGAATTTTGTGGGTCTAATATATACAAAACCATATCATCTGCATATAGAGAAACTTTCTGTTACAGTCCTTCTCTGATAATCCCCTTTATCTGATAAGCATTTTGACAATGAACTGCGAGTGGTTGAATGGCAATTGCAAATAGCAGTGGTGACAAGGGGCATCCTTGTCTGGTACCACGTTCTGGTTTAAAGTAGTCTGAGCAAATGTTGTTAATACAAACTGAAATGTCTGGATTGGTATAAAGTAATTTGATCCATGCACAAATATTCGGGCCAAACCCAAATTTCTCTAATGTAGTGATAAAGTTGTTCCATTCAATCATATCAAATGCTTTTCTGCATCCAATGATTATAATATCTCTGGGGTGTTTGTCTTTGCAGGTGAACATATTACATTAAACAGGTGTCGGAGATTGGAAGCTAAGTATCGGCCTTTAATAACTCCAGTTTGATCTTGTGATATTACCGAAGGCAACTTTCTCCATCCTTCTAGCTAGGACTTTGGAGAGTATCTTAACATCATTATTCAGAAGTGAAATTGGTCCATTGTAATAAGTCCTTGTTTTGTTTAGGAAAGACGGTGATTAATGCTTGGTGAAAAGTTTGAGGTAGAATTTGATTGTCTCTAGCTTCTGTAACTGTTGCTAATAAGAGGGAAGCTAGCTGAGTGGAGAATTTCTTTTAAAATTCGACAGGGTAGCCATCAGGGCCTGCTGCTTTCCCGCTCTGAAGTGACTTTATAGCATCTAGTAATTCTGATAGCACCAGAGGTTTATCCAATTCCTCTGCAATTAAAGTATCTACTTGTGTTATCTGTAATGTAATGTATCCAGAAATACATTAGATTGTGTGTTGTCTTCTTTGAACTCAGTAAAAAATAAGGATTTATAGTAGTCTCTGAATGTGTGCATTATATTTTTATAGTCAATGAGTTTATCTCTGTTCGTGTTGATGATTGCTGGGATTGTATTGCGAACTTCTTGCTTGTGGATTTGTTGAGCTAAGAGCTTATTAGCTTCCTCTCCGTGTTCATAGTAATGATATCTTGATTTAAAAATGAGTTGTTCAGTTTCTTTGGTTGCTAAGAGGTTGAGCTCTGAATGCAGAGCCTGTCTTTTCCTATACAGGAAAAGTCCTGTGTAAATACTGGAAGGTTGAAACTCAGGAAAGAAACATAGTGCAGGTTTATTACTGTGGATATAAATTGTGGGAAAGTTAAGCAGGAATATTTATGGCACAAGAGCAAATTGCTGAGAGAATTCTGCAAATAACTCATGATGTGCATACACACTATTGGAAAGAGGATTTTTACATAAACGCAGCAGGTCAGCCATGTGAACTAACAGAGGGTGCTAAAGACTTTTTACTGAGAGCTATTACAGAAATATTGGATTTGAGTGAAGTTTAGGAAGAGTGGCCATATATAGACTGGGAAACTGTGATTGGGAGAAATTGGATGGTGAGAAAGTTGGGAGCTACGTTGGAGGAGCTAGTGGAGTCAAAGAGACTTCACTTTATTGTGATTCCTTTTGAAGGACACTTAGAGCCATATTTACAGGAAGGAATAAATTGTGGCTTTGAAAGAGGGCAAGGAGTAACAGGAGAGGTGCTGATAGGTCATGGCATTGAACTTAAAATAATATAATAGTGAGAGGTGTAAACTGGTGTCCAAGAAACGCTGTAAGGAGATACGTGCTGCCAGCAGTCACAGTGAGAAAAGTCCTGTGCAAGATCAAACCTAATTTAAATAGAGATCCCAATTTAAGATTGGCAGTGGGAAGCCCAAGACTGCAGGGAGTTGAGATGGATGGAAAAGAGTTGCCCGTGGACATATTGGGGAGTAAAGTTCCTCTCTATAAGGAAGTCATTGAAAAATTATCTCAAAAATGGCATAAGAGAACATAAAAAGGCTCGTTCAATCTGAGACTGTGCAAGGAAATTATAATGCACATAAAGAATTATAAGGCAAAAGATGTTAGTGAGAATAGAGAAAGCAAAAGAAAAGCAGAACTGGACATAATGCAGATGTTTGTCGGCGAAGCAGTGAAGAGAAGCACAGCACTAGAGAAAATAAGTCAGTGCTTTAGCGATGGGGAGGCAGAAAGAAAGGTCCAGAGAACCCCATTGGCACCGCCATTGGATGTGTCATATGAATTCCCAATAATGGAAGGAAAAGTAGAGTTTAAAGGACAGATAGAGGTGCGAGATGAGGAGGAAGAATCGGAAGAAGAAGAAAGGGAGGAGCCAGGACAGGATGAGCTGGAAGGGTGAGATCGCAGATCAGCTCAGGAACGGCACGAAGCAATAATATAAATGAAAGTCTAATGTGGTGGGAGGAAACAAGTGCAGCTTCTCAGGAGAAGCAGCAAGCCGAGAATAAAAAGAACACAGACTATAACGACTTGAGGAAGTTCTTGCGAGAATATCAGAGCACAGGTAAAATACTGAAAGACTGTGGACAGACTTATTATAGGACCATAACGAGGGACCTTGAGAATCCAGAATTAGGACTTGCAGAGGAATGGGACAGACAGAAATAGATATTGGAAAAAGCTAGCGAGAGTGGAAATAAGAAACAGGAAGTCAGTTTTTCCACACCCCGAGGTTCGAGAACTGACACACACGCTCCTATCAGTAGAGGATGTTCCATTGAAAGATCATGCAGTGATATGACAGCTGTTGGGGTGAGGCTGAAAGTAAAAATCGTGGGTATTGGAATCAAAAGCATAACAAGTCGGAAGATGAATCTGAAGACAATGAGGATTGGGATGAGGGCATGTCAGATAAAACTTTAAGGAATGAAAAAGGGCGAATCACAAAGGGAGCATGGGAAAGAGAACAGGCCTCAGTGGGAACCACATCCCTGTGGAAAACCCCAAGAGAAAGAGCTAAACGACGAAATAAAGGGCCTACAGATGCAAGTTATTGATTTGAGCCTTGAAAACTTAGATCAAGTGCTTAGTATTGGGCAGGAAGAATACACAAATAAATTGAGAAACAGGAAAACACTGAAACCGCCTGCTAGACTAGGAGGAGGACAATACCTTGTGTTGATTAAGGGAGACAAAGCACAGTGTACGCCATGGATGACACAGGATTTTGAGAGCCTGGTGGCAGCACTTCCCAGCATATACGAAGGAGGGGGCAAATGGATCAGAGCATTTGGGGAAAGAACAACAGGAAAAATTGCTGGCTGTGGGGGACATTAAAGCGTTACTAGCGAGAATAGGGGGCAACAGTACAATGTCACATTTGCTCGAGCAAGCCAATTTATCAGATGTGCTGGGCACCGCTGTATATGATGCAAATCTTTTTGACCCTCATAGGGCAGCATTGTGGAGTGTCCTACGGGAAGAGTACCCCATTAAATTAGACCCAAAAATGTTAAAGGGAGACCCCATTGGTGACTCGGAAAATCCTGTTGCTTTTGTGGACAGATAGTTGAGAAAGCGGAGGTTGGAGACAGGGAAGAATCCCGAGAAGGATCCGATAACGAGTGTACTACTCCGAAGGGCAATGATCGAGGCCTTGAGAGACAGGCTGGAGGACACAATAGACCTGGAAATGAAGTTGTGTAGAGAGTTCTATGATCATGTGTCCTATGCGGTAGAAAAACACCGTATGGAGGAAAAAAGGCCGAGAGAGCAGGAAAGGGAGGTGTTGAGAAAGCTAGCTCAGATTCAGTTGGGGGAACTGACATAGAAAAATAAAAAGAAGGTCCAGGCAGTGATCCATACCTCAGAATCGGGTCCAGCCAAGGACGGTACGGTAATGGCGCCAATGGTCTCCCAGCAGACTGCCCCAGTCCAGCCACAAGCAGGACTACCTGTAGTAATGCCAGCTCCTGTACAGGTGTCCCAGCAGCCTGCCTATGTCCAGCCACAGGTAGGGCAACCCCCTGAAATGCCAGCCCCTGAGTATATGTGTCTCCCTCCATACCAGCAGCCAGGTGGTGGAAGATGTTGACAGAGAGCTTCCAGGGGTGGAAATTTTAGGACACCAGTAGGATTCCCTGGAATATGTTGGGGATGCTGCCAACCAGGTCATATGAAAAGGACCTGTCGAGCTAGACCATGGCTACAGGGCGGCAGCTAGCCAGCCCAGAATAATCCGAATTTCCAGCTTAATGTGCCTCAGGCTCAAAACCAGACAAATTACAATGCTCCCCAGCTCCAGAGCCAGATGAATTATAATGGACCCCAAGCTCAGAGCCAGTCCAATGGGGGTCACCATCAGGCTCTGTCAGGACCCACCAATCCTTGGATGGGGTTCGTTCAAGACTTTTAGGGAGGCCCAGAGGATCCTAATTGGGAAGGACAGTACCCACTGCTATCTGGGTGTGCTGATGGTGAACCAATTTCTAATATAGAAGTAGAAGGAAAACACATTTCAGTAATGATAGACACTGGAGCCACATACACCTGTATCCAAAAGAAAGACGTGACACACCTTCCCCTGTCTGGAAAACATGTTAAGATGGTAGGATTCTTGGGACAAGCTCAGTTTATTCCGCTAACAGCTCCAGTACAGCTTTGCTTGCAGGGCAAAGTAGCACAAATTCCAATACTCATCTCAGATCAATCGCCAATAAATCTTTTGGGAAGGGATGCGCTGTGCAAAATGAATCTTATGATTTTGTGTATCCCGGCCGGAGTGCACTTAGACACAGGTTGCATTCCAACCCAGATGACTGTTCAAATGCCTGTAGCCACTGCTTATTTACTTGGAGATATGCCTTCAGACTCATTCACTCACTCAATCAATAACCCAGTTATGGGAAAAGTGGGGACAATTTGTGTCATCTCGATTACCACAAGCCAGAAAACCCAGGCTAGAGTATCACTGCACTATGATTTATGATACTAAAAATGATGAGGAACTTGAGAGAAAATGGTTCTCCGAGACCGCCTCGCTGCACTCCCGATACTTCGTAATTGGCAAGCAGGGAGCGGGTATGCGAGCAGAACACAATCCGTTCACAAACAAATGGTTTCGGGTTCCTGACGCTGTTCCACATGTGACGCTGCTTGTAGCAGAAGGTTTTGAAAGTAAGGATTTGGGTCCCATGGTAAAAAGAGCAGAAAAGGTGGAATGGGAGGAGACGACTAATCCATCACTCCAGCGTTCCATAGACACTGTCTATTTAAAAATCTCGCACCTGGCTTCCATAAAAGGGATTCCTAAAGTAGTGGTGCTGACTGCCTGCAGACAGGCAATGAAACTTGACATCATACAAGCTGCACTAAAACAAGAAATGGAGCGCACAGCCCTAGCAGAGCTGTGGTTGGCCCATGACACTGATGTAGGATTAGTTAAGTCAGCGAATCCGGTGGAGGTGAAAGTTAAACCTGGACGCCGTCCACCATGGAGACTGCAGTACCCACTCAAGCCAGAAGCAGAGGAAGGCATTCAGGGCACAATTGCTGGATTGCTGGCAGCAGGGGTGTTAAAAGAGACAAGGAGTGTGTGTAACACACACAGATAAATCAAAATGGAGGCTTGTGCATGATTTAAGGGCAGTGAATGCCATAATTGAGGATTGGCCTGCCGAGGTCCCCAGTCCACATACACTCTTGACTAACATTCCTGAAGAAGCAGAATATTTTACTGTCATTGATTTATGTTCAGCCTTTTTCAGTATTCCACTGGCAGAAGGTTGTCAGCCTCTGTTTAACTTTGCATATAAAAGGAAGCAGTACACCTACACCAGAATGCCACAAGGGTTCAAGCATTCACCTCATGTGTTCAATCAGGCTTTGAGGACAGATTTAGAAGACTTACTGTTGGAAAGTGTGGTGAATCAATCCATTGACGATATTCTGCTTTGTTCTATCACCCAAGAACAATGTCATGAGGATTCAATAAAGCTGCTGCAGAAGTTAGCACAGGGAGGTCATAAAGTCTCAAAGACTAATTGCAATACTGTCAATCAAATGTGGAATATTTGGGTCAAATTATTTCTTATTCTTATTTCTACAATTGGAAGGGATTAGCAGATCTCCTAAACCAATCACTGTAGGACAAATGATGACTTTTTTAGGTATGACTGGATTCAGTTCTGAGTGGATTCCTGACTACATGTTAAAGACAGCCCCTCTGAGGGATCTTATGAAATGTTCAGGACTGCAGAATCTTAGGAATACACTAGATTGGACTATAGATGCGAATGCTGCTTTTAATGCCATTAAACAGGAACTTCAGTCCGCACCAGCACTTACCTTACCAAATTATGACAAACCATTCTTGCTATATGTGGGAAATTCATGCTCTGGATTTGCGACTGCCATCCTCGTACAGGACACTTGTACTGGAAGAAGACGACAACCTTTTGCTTACTATAGTACCAAACTGGACAGTGTGGCTCAGGGTACCCCACCCTGCTTTCAAGGGTTGGCGGCAGTTCAATTTGCATACAACAAAGCACCTGCTATTACCATGGGCTACCCAGTAAACATGCAGGCACCCCACAAGATAATGGAACTTATTAATTAAGGGGGGTTTGTAATGACACCTGTCAGACTGATTGCTGCATCTTTACTGTTGACATATCCAGATGCTACCATCCAGAGGTGTGACACATTGAAAATTGCTGTGTTTGTTCCAGTGGAAGGAGAACCACATGATTGCATTGCAGACTCACTAACTTTCACAAAGCTGCGACCTGATTTGGACTCTGTTCCATAATCCAGATCATATGTTTTTCGTTGATGGCTCTTCTTTCAAGGATCATCTGGGTCTTCATGCAGGATTTGGAGTTGTGGAATATGTTAGAGGACAGTTCTAAACACTAATTTCTCAAAAATGCGATCATCAATGCTCAGCCCAATTGGCTGAACTCACCCCCTTACTGAGGCATGCAGATTAGGGGAACAGAAAAGTGTCACTGTTTTTACTGACTCAGTTTATGCACATGGCGTCTGTCATTTCTTTGGAGCTATATGGAAACAAAGTGGGTTCAAAAAGAGTGATGGATCACCCATCCAACACTGTGATCAGATTATGCAATTAATAGCAGCAATGTTGATGCCCAAGAAACTTGCTATTGTTAAATGCCAATCTCACAAAAAAGGGAATGACTATGTGACAAAAGGTAACTTGCGGATGCTGTGGCCAGTCAAGCTGACGACTCTGCAGTGGCCGTGCTAGCACCATTGGTCATTATTGAGACAAACACCACAGAAAAAGACATAATTACTATGCAGGACAGAGCCAGAATGGCAGAGAAAATGCTCTGGGACCGAAGAGGGGCACAAAGGTCAGCTCAGGGACTATGGTGGACCACAAACGGCTTGCTTGTGGCCCCTGCCTGACTTTTACAAATGCTTATTAGAGATGTGCATGGTTCTGACCATTGCGCAAGGGGGGGGGGGAAGTACTGAATAAGATCAAAAGTTATGGTTTTTGGTCACCTTATTTACAAGCAGCAGTGGACAAATACCTATCAGACTGTGAAATTTGTGCAAAAAACAATGTTAGGAAGGGAATCACTACCCCCATAGGGCACATTCCAGTACCAGAAGGTCCATTTAAACATCTTTGATGGACTACGCAGACATGAATGTTACAATTTCTGGTAAAAGGTACCTGCTGGTGATAATAGACAGATTCAGCAAATGGATAGAAGCAATTCCCTCACCTAATCAAAGTGCTAAAACATTAATCCAGTTCATGACAAGGGAAGTTATACCAATGTTTGGCATTCCATCAATGATTCATTCAGACAATGGGTCAGCCTTTATTGAAAAAACAATAAAAAAGGTATTGCAAACACTGAGAATAAAACAGAGACTTGGTTGTGTGTACCACCCCCAAACACAGGGAATGGTGGAGAGAGCAAATGGGATCCTAAAGAATAAAATAGCTAAGATCTGCACAGACACTGGTCTTAATTGGGTAAATGCTTTGCCAATTGCTTTAATGTTGTATCATTCGCAGACTAACAGAATGATGCATCTAACACCACATGAAATGCTTACTGGCCGGCCAGTGCCTACACCTGTTTGGAGGGTACCCCAGAAGGGTCCCCCTTTAGAGCAGCTAGAGCTTGAAATGCAGCACTATGTAAAGCAGCTAACTACTATCAATAAAGCTATATATTCACAAGAAAAGAAAAGACAGCCTGCTCCAGAAGAACCCAGAAGAGAAGAGGCCAAGGGACTAGGTTTACCTGAGGGATTTCCGAAGAAGGTGGGACCAAGCCAGAAGAGTGGGCCTGTTTGCTGTGACACAAGCTACAGCCACAGCAGTCCAAGTGAGAGGAAGCACAACTTGGTATCACCTAAATCACTGCACTTGAGTCCCAAGGGCATCTCATGGACCACAAAGAGATGACGACTCTGCTTCTGACGGAGGAGGAGAAAGATGTCTTACTGGAGGCCCCCCAGGTGACGCCCAAAGTGGAAGACAGAGCCCAGGAGACCAGCCAGGCAATCGGGATGTCAGTCTTCACGGTACGTCCAACCAAAGAAGTCCCAGTCCTGTCAGTCAGTCCGATTCCACAGGAGATACAGACGACGATGATGCAGGACCGGCTGATGAGCTCTCTGATCCAGATGACACCAGCTGGATGTGTGAAGATCCGCTTGCTGTTGACACTTCTGGTGCTGCTGGGCTTGGGGATACTGATGTTAGTAGGTATATCAAAGACCAAACGAGCCCAGGGGAAGGTCCATCTGACCTCCTTCCCACAAACGAATATTTAGATATCGCCTGGACTCCACAATGACACTGACTTTTATGTGGACAAAGGGGCACAGGTATTTGGGGCAGATGATGATTTTCCTCTACGGACTAGAAGTATTGAGATTGAATGGAACAGTAAAAATGACAGTGAGAATTTGGAGTTATGGGAGGAAGCCCAGAACAATGACCGATACCAATGGGCAGTATATACAGCCAAAGAACTAGCAAAGAAAGAGTGTTGCTTTTGTGCTAAAGCTAAGCCAGCTATAATAGTAGTGCCATTTCCGTATTCCTCAGAATCATGCAGACAGTACATTTAGGAGAGTGATGGATTTTGTCCATATTGATGCATATTATTACAGGGCTCATCACAATTTACTAATGAGGGGTTTAAGTAGTTGAACTGTAAGCATTCAGGGCTTCAAGACAGAAGCCACCCAGGTATACTAAGGTAACCTCCTCAGAATATGAATGCTATTCAAGAAAAGGGACAGTGCTAATTGGGAGGTTTGAAGGTACCTGCATTAACACATTGGAATCTAGAGCGCTCTTCAGTAGTAACAAGAGCAGTAAACTTACAGGATAGGCTCTTAGCAGATAGATGGTGGTTGCATGGCACAAGATTCGGACTACTTGACACCCTGCCAGCAAACTGGTCAGGAAAATGTGCTATGGTGATGGCAGTCCAAGAGAAGGGGGAACACCTGCAAGTTGAAGGGCAGCTAGAAAATAAGCGAAGCAAAAGGTGAATAACAAATCACAAGGAATATTGGTGGTCAGCTGGAAAAGGGAGTCAGAATAAGCAGCGAATGAGCTGTCTTGAGTGAGGTCAGGATGATAAGAAATGATTATATAAACCACATGTGTCAAACACAAGGCCCACGGGCCAAATCCGGTCCACTTGACCTTGCAATGTGGCCCGTAGGAATCATGCTGCAATGTGGCCAAAAAGATCATGCTGTTTCTATTTTCGCCACAACAGGGCACATCGCTACTCCGGCAAACGCTGTGTAACTTCAACAATGCCAGAAGCACAGTGCTGTATTATTTCCATGGAGATGTCGGCATGTATGCACGCCAGCGTCTCCTGCAGCTTAAGTCAGGTAGGAGGCTGACCTGTGACTGTGGTAGGAGGCGGGCCGTGATGTGAGCGCGAGCTACTCCAGATCTGAGCAGAAGGTGCCATTTGTCTCACAGCACACACACACACTGCAGGCATTAAATTAGCAGCAGAAGCTGCCAGTTGTTTGTGCATTTGTAGCACCGATCTGTGAGGAAAAGCTGCCATTGTCTGTTGATCTCCATTGCTGATCATACTGCAGGCATTAAATTAGCATACACTGCAGGCATAAGATTAGCAGCAGAAGCTACCAGTTGCTGAACCTACACTGCAGGCATTGATTATTAGTAGCAGAATCTACCATCTGTACCCTGCCAGGCATTCATGGGCATTGTGTGAATCTTTTTTTACTCTGCCAGGCGTTAACAGCAGAATCTTCCATCTGTATTACCCTGCCTGGCATTAACAGGCATTGTGTGAACCTTTATTAATCCGCCTTCTTTGTTCCATCTGCCAAATCAAGCTATCCCAGTGCAGTTTTCTACTTTTCCCTTCTAGCGCAGATTGCCAATAAATTACAACTTATTAGTAGAGATATTGATCCCAAAATGTCCAAAAAAAGATGACACTGAAGGCAGACAATTTAATGACAAATGGGAAAGTGAATACATGTTTGTGATTAGACAGGGCAAACCAGTGTGTATATTGTGTTACTAGCAAAATACCCGCGCTTCGCAGCTGCAAAGTACTGCTTTAAAATTTTAAGTAATAAACTGAGGGAAAATGTACCAATAATTATTTGTTAAGGATCTCTTTTGTATCGCCCCTCCATTTGTAATATGACCAAGCTGTGTGCTGAGTTTACTCTTGAGCATGCAACGTATAGTTGGCCATGTGAAAAGCAATCTTGCCTCAAATCAATGCCAACCTTTTGTAGGATCTGTCCCTGAGACTTATTAATTGTCATTGTGAAGCAGAGCCTTACTGGACATTGGAGGCGTTTGAATTGAAATGTGAGATCAGAGGGGATAACGGGGATGCAAGGAATAAAAACTCTCTCCCCTGAGCCACCGCCAGTAAAAATAGTTGCCTCAATTAGGTTCTTTTGTGGGCATGTGACCTGAAGTCTCGTGCCATTTCAAAGTTTCGGTGGCTGTACGTTTCTCAGTAACATTATTGGTGCCCCAACCTTCAAAATTAGATTATGCTCAGGAGTGCCTGGAAGATTCAGAGTGTGGACCGAGCTGCAGGCTATGGACGTATATATGTACGTAAGTAGGATTCAGTTATCGTTGGGAACCTGCGTACCAAATTTCTTGAAGATGGGCCCATTAAGTAACAAAGACCGTTGGAAAGTTCAATATGGTAGCCGACAGTGGTGTCATACCACCGAAATAAGTACGTACATCGGTTTCGGTTAGCGCAGGGAAGCCGCCTACCAAATTTCGTGAAGATGGGGCCATAAATAAGAAAGTTTAACATGGCGGACGTTGTCGACCGTTATGACCGTTACGTGTAGAATTTCGAAATTCAACCAGCTTAACTTTCGTAAGTAAGCTGTAAGGAATGAGCCTGCCAAATTTCAGCCTTCTACCTACACGGGAAGTTGGAGAGTTAGTTATGAGTGACTCAGTGAGAGCTTTGCCTTTGAATAGTATAAATATATATGTGTGCGTGTGTGTATATATGTGTATATATATATATATATATATATATATATATATATATATATATATATATATATATATATATATATATATATATAATATAATATACTGGCAAAATACCCGCGCTTCACAACGGAGAAGTAGTGTGTTAAAGAGGTTATGTAAACATATATATACATATCTACATATACACATCTACATATACATATATATACAAATTTACACATCTACATATATATACATATGTACATAAATACTGTATACATATAAATATATACATATTTAGATATATATACACATATATATATATATATATATATATATATATATATATACATATGCACATATATATATAGACATACATATATACATACATACATTCACATATATATATAATATAGCAGAATACCCGCGCTTCGCAGCGGAGAAGTAGTGTGTTAAAGAGGTTATGTAAACATATATATACATATATACGCATATCTACATATACATATATATAATATATACACATAACATATATATACACATATACATATACATAAACACACACATATACATACATCCATCCATCCATCCATCCTCTTCATATATACATATATATATATATATATATATATATACATAGTGTGTTGTAACACGGACTGTGATTGTTACATGGGAGGGAGACGACAAATCACAGCTTCCCGCTTTCTAATAGGGCCTGTGATTGGTGCTTTGACTGATGCCCAGATCCCACAGTATGTCTCCTTAGGAGAGGCGTTAGGCAAGTGTAATTGAATAGCGGTGCTTCAAGTTTAGCTTTACACCTGTTTTTAAGGCTTATTGACTGAAAGGGGCTTTCATGAAAAAACTTAGGGCTTTGCTACAGGATACACCCTCCACAAGTTAAGGAAGTAAAAATAAAGGTATATATTTCTGTTTTATTTAAACTTTTTAAGTTTGTATGCGGGCGGCATGGTGGTGCAGTGAAAGGTGCCAGTTAGGACACCTGGGTTCGCTTCCCTGCATGGAGTTTGAAAGTTCTCCCCGTGTCTGTCTGGGTTTCCTCCGGGTACTCCAGTTTCCTCCCACAGTCCAAAGACATGAGTAGTATTAGCCCTGCGGCTTCTGTCAAAATGTCAAAAAATGATTGCTGAATTAAGCCCCGCCCCTTCCGGTTTTTACCCCAGGAAACAGCCAAGATCCGTTTGGCGGATGTCCGGCCCTTCCTTGAACCCTCCCATCCTGTTTTTAAACCAGGACACATCTGTCCCTTCCTTGTGTTGTGATGTGAGATTTTACATATAACTTGATGAATATTTCCATCCATCCATCCATTTTCCAACCCGCTGAATCCTAACTACAGGGTCACGGGGGTCTGCTGGAGCCAATCCCAGCCAACACAGGGCACAAGGCAGGAACCAATCCTGGGCAGGGTGCCAACCCACCGCAGTTGATGAATATTTTGTACTGTATATCTTTATTTGTAATTTAGACAAAGCTGTGTAATTTAGTGGCCCGCTTTAGGAATGGGTCTCTTTAATTTTACGACAGGATTTGGGGGATGTGTGTTTTAAGCCAGTTTGGCAGTGTTTCTTTGCTAAAGTCATTTCTACCCCTGCAAATGGGCTAAGGTGTACTTTAACATATGGTTTGGGGGCAGGTGTTAAGATGTTCTATTTCCCCCATTGGTCTGAGGTATGGCTGTTTGGAATTGGCTTGTCTTAGAGGCTTTTAAGTACCATGATGTCCTATTGGCTCGAGGGGTTTGGACAGCACATCTATAAATGTATGTGTTTAACCTCACACTCTATCTCTTACCAACCAACATATGATGAAGAAGCATCTCTCTTGCTATCCTGTGATGAAGAGCACAGCTCAGCAGCCATTTTGAACAGACATGTGGCTGAAAGCTGAGCACCAATGATGCCTTAACTAGAGACATTTAAGTAACCAGAAGACTGTGTGCCACCTGAACTACATATCATCATTTAATCAGGTTGTATGGTTGCCAATATTCAAATGTACTTTGCATTTTGTTATTATTTATGAATATTATCAATAATACTAATACATTGTTTAAACTGTAACTTAACTGCTGCTTGTCTTTTACTGCATCTAATTGCCTGAGGTTATAGATATAGAAGGGAAGGTAGGGATAAGTTATATACAATAATACCTTATAAACAGTGAGATTAGGCATTCTAAGGCTACATATTAATAATACAATAGGGGAAAGTAGTTACTCTACCAAGACAAAACACTTGAACCCTCCCATCCTGTTTTTACCCCAGGAGACATCTGTCCTTTCTTTGAACCCTCCCATCCTGTATTTACTCCAGGAAACATCTGGCCCTTCCTTGAACCCTCACATCCTGTTTTTACCCCAGGAAATACCATACCATACCATTTTTATTTGTTAAGCGCTTAAAAACACAGCATTACAACTGACCGAAGCGCTGTACAGTTAAAACAAGCAAGACTAAAAGCAAAATATTAAAAACAAACATTAAGAGAGAATTAAAACAGAGACACTAAAAACAGGTCAGGGGACCCAATAACACAGAGAAATAGCAAAAAGCAAGTGGAAATAAGACAGGTTAAGAATTAAAAGCCAATGTGAAGAAGTGCGTTTTTAGGTGTGATTTGAATGTGGCAACTGAAGCGGCTTGCCTAACCACTAAAGGTAAGGAGTTCCAGAGCCTGGGTGCACAGACGGAAAAAGCCCTTTCACCATGAACTTTAAAATGTGCCTTGGGAACGGTTAGGAGCAGCTGATCTGCGGATTTAAGAACACGAGGGGGATTGTGACGATGGAGCAAGACACTCAAGTAGACAGGGGCTAGACCATTTAGTGCCTTATAGGTTAAGAGGAGTATCTTAAAATCAATTCTGAATCTAACCGGCAGCCAGTGTAGGGTTTTTAAAATCGGAGTAATGTGTTGGCTTCTGCTGCTTCCAGTTAAAAGTCTTGCAGCCGCATTTTGAACCAATTGGAGTCTAGAAAGAGTGGCTTTACTAATACCATATAGGCAGGAATTAGAATAGTCGAGCCGGGACGTAATGAATGCAATGAAGGAAATGGCCAAGATTTTATTTGATGGATGGGTGCCCCCTCCTTGAACCCGCCCCCACCTCTCCCGAGGACAAGTTCAGGCAAGTCTGTAGCAGACCCTGCCTCCGCACCTCTTGGTGGTCACAGGTCTTCTGACTTACTTTCCTCTAGTCCTTTGGGTAAGAAAATCTCTGTAGCTGTTATTTAAAATATCTATCTAATCCTTTATCTAAGTCAAAATGATTTCTCCAGCTCACAGACAGTCTCTAAGCTGAAAAAGCCTTTACTTCACACCGCCGGGTGCTGTCCGGCTCTCTGTCTCGGAGCAGGCGGCCTCTGCCTGTAGCCCGAGGAGAGATCGCCTCCACACACACACACACACACACACACACACACACACACACACACAAATGTGCTAAGGAAGGGCCCCTACCATCCAAGCCTCTTGGTGGCCATTTCTGTCTCTATTGCTTTGGGTAAGAAACTCTATTATTTAAAATATCTAATCCTTTATCTAAGTCAAAAATGATTTCTTCACCTCACAGACAGTCTCTAAGCTGAAAAAGCCTCTACTTCACACCGCCGGGTGATGCCTGGCTCTTTGTCTCGGAGCAGGCTGCCTGTAGTTTCCAAATACAAGCTGCCCGGTTCTCTCCGTCTACTCTACACAGAGCTTCTTGTAGCAGACCGCTGCGCGTGCACGCAGAGAGCAGGCAATTATCTGAGCGTGCAGCCCCAGGAAACTGACAGACCTCAAGGCTGTGAGGCACTGGGACATCGTCCTGCGCGCATGCGTATCAGGAGCTAAACCCCCCACGAGATGAAAAAGTTTTTAATGATAACGAGATCGATATAAGATCTGTAAAATAATAGGTAACAGGATCCTTTTAAAGAACGTTTGAGACGTATAAATTTCAACCCCAGAGTTATATATTTAAAAAATCCCTGCCAAGTGAAATTGTCTTAAGCACCTCAGCAAGGCCTTTGGGAGTTCACAAGCATCTGAGCTTTAAGCCCGTATCAGATCGTTCGGGGCAGTGTGAAAAAAAGGTCTCACCTTGTGATATTAAAAGATTTCGAATGCTTACAAAGTTGACTTTTAAAATACAGATGTAAACCCGAACAATACACGGATGTCCACGGTCATCAGCTCTGACATCCTGAAGCTAAGGGGGGTGGGGGTGTAGCTATTAGGACGGCTCAATCCTTATACCGACACAAAAGATGTTCACACACAATTACTTTAACATAAGATTCAGTTTGAAACACACTTAAAGTGAGGTCAGACATTTGCTAAAATAAATCTACACATAACAAAGGCTCCTTTTTAAAAAATACAGGACTTTTTGGTGTACGGCCATCTGCACAGAGCACCGACAGTCAGTATAACGGTAAGACCCGTTCATGATTATTATAAGTGTTAAACGAGCATGTTTTACAACGGAGGGATGAATCCTTATATTTTATACTTAATATTTCCAAGTTGACTCTCCGGTAATTCCCTTTCAAAAATATTTGTTTACAGTGTGCAGGAATTATCAGCATGTTAATTACACACAGCGCGTGTGTAGGAGCGTGAATGCGCTCGTGTGTATATAAATTGTAGTATTTTAGATTTCTATCTCTCTATCTACGTGTACGACGATTAATGTTCATATAGGACTGAAGCAAACAGTATTAGTTTTTTTTTTTCTCTTACCGAAATGGGCTTTACAATCAATTAAGTTTTGTCTCGGCGTCTGAAATTCAAACAGGTTCTCTCCTCTGAGAATATTCAGGCCTGGTTTAAAAGAGCAGGCTGGGTGTGTGTAATAGCTTGGACATAAGACGTCAGTATTCTGAACTATGTACTCGGTTATTTTTTGTACGGAGCCGCCTGTTTTAAAAGTCTGATAATGAAACATTTATGCTTTATAAAAATTCTCATTTGGACAGCCGGCTGGAGACAGATTGACTGAACCCTGAACACGGACCCAGGAATTTATATCTTAATACACAGGGGCTCTGAGATCAGGCTGTCTGTTTTTATTTAAGTCTTTAGATTTTAAAAAGTGTGCTTGCGAGTGTATTCATATTTATACCCGCGATCCTATTAAACTAGTAATGAAAGGAATGGACACGTTTAATTGGGGTCCGAGAAAACCCTCCTGTCTGCTTTAAAAGGGTTTTTAACGGTAATTTTCTATCGCAGAGTTTTTAAACAGTGCAACGAGCCTTCTTCAGCAGAGGGTTTGAGTGCGTGTGTTACTGGGGTATGTTTTAAGCTACTTTACCAGGCACAGAGTATCCAATATATTAACACGGTACTAGTCAGGATTTCACTTTGGTTTTTTTTAAATCTGGTACCTCCTGTTTTCCATCTTGTGCATTGTTCAGTAAACCTTATTTTGGTGGATCAGAACATTTTGCTTACACCCCAATCATTATTCTCTTTAAGTTTTTAACTGTTATACCTACATTTTATAAGTTTCAGCAGACCTTTGAAAATGTTTCTGTGACAGTAACTTAATCATATGGTGTAAAAATCCAGACTACTCACTTTTTAAAAGCTCTGAATTTACCAATTCAATCAGCTTTGGATCCATTTCACCAAGGCAATTGGGGGCTTCCTCTTTGTAGATTTTAGTTTGTAGGGACAGCATTTCTCAACCTTTAAAACTGTGTTATGAAAACTTGGGTCGCAAATACGAAATCGTGTCCCCCTAACGTTTTTTTTTTTTTTTTTGAAAAGGAGCCCCTAATACCAATTTGTTCTTTTTAAGTAATGATATAACATAGAGGCATGTTTTATTATACCTACTTAACTTTTATCGACATTAATCTAACTCTATATTTATTTTTCTAGTATCAGAATGTAGTTTGAGTTAATTTGTTTTGGTTTCATTAGATGGATTTTCGATTCTTGTTTTCTTTTTGTTATGTCGTGCCCCCCTAGGGGGACAGCCCCACAGTTTGAGAATCACTGTGTAGGGGATGATTTGTAAAACACTCTGCTTCACTTCAAGTTAAAGTAGATTTGCTCAGT
This sequence comes from Erpetoichthys calabaricus, assembly GCF_900747795.2. Lineage (NCBI taxonomy): Eukaryota > Metazoa > Chordata > Cladistia > Polypteriformes > Polypteridae > Erpetoichthys > Erpetoichthys calabaricus. The sequence continues at coordinate 353,167,657 of NC_041394.2, read as the reverse complement.
TATTCAGCTGTCCATTGGTGTTCCATTTTTGTTATAAATTGTATTTAGTCTCTCTTTATTTACTAAACGTTTTATATGTTGAATAGAAAACAGTTATCTTGTTCAAGTTTTAACTTAAAACAGCATTTTCATCATCAGGCTATGAACACTTTGATATTCAGGGGGGCTTTGTATAATGCAAACTTTTAGAAATTCTGTTACTGCTTGGTAATAGCCTTCCATTTTACCGCAGTTGTAAGCCCCTGAAAAATAAGTGGTTATAGTACGTTATATAAGCCTATACACTACAGGGCTGATTAGGCTTATTTTGGACATGTTAGGCAAATCAGGAAGGAAAATGTTTTAGTGAATAGTTACATAATATCTATTACCAGTAACGTGCAGTGAATACACTTGACTTGAGCATTCATAGTATTCCTCCTCTTTCTCTGTACGTGTAGCATTCATTTGCTCAGAGGATGAGGGGCTTGCTGCTTCTTGAGCAGCTGTTTTTTTTTTCTCCACCCTAGCGGCCCCCATGCTTCTCACGCATGCACAGCACGGCCGCCCTGCTGCGCGGTGCCGAGAGTTGGTTCAACAATAAAATAAAAAGAGTAATAAAATCATCACCCGAAAGCGGATAGTAGCCGTCACATAGTACATATGTAACAAATTTCAAATCAATAGGTTTGCGAGCTACAGGTGATTTAAAATCCTGGACAGACAAACGAACAGCCACGTTAGCTTATTATAGAAGAAGATATGTGTTAGCACAAGGATTACAAGTTTACTAAATCTGTGAGGTTTATTCTTTCTTTTAGGTAGTCCAAGTTACATAGGACATCTAGCCTTGAAAATGGCATTTCCCCCATCTGTTTGTGAAAAAACCATCCTTTGTTTGAGTCGCATTCAGGGTGAAGGGGATGTAAGTTTGAACTGTGATTCCAAGAGTCAAGAAGTGGTTGCATTCTTCTTGATTACGAGTCAAAGGCCTGGGGTTTGTGCAGTGATCATGGTCAAGGGCAGAGTTAAGCTAGACATTATTATTATTCCAAAAATGAAACATTGACTCGCTCATATCCACATCAAGCAAGTATCACAAATATAAGACAGTAAAAAAATAAATTTACAAACACAAAGTCGCAGAGGTAATTAAAAAACATATTAAGAACGGATCAACAAGGGATCACCCCAAACTCACAGCACACTACAACAGAACCTACGTGTTCTGCGGTATATTATCAGCTAAACGGTCATCTATTTAGCCCGTTCCTCGGAGTTGCAATGAGTTGGGCAAAACATTATTTAACATCTGAGAGTATGATGCTAATTAACATTAGACTGGTATTGTTAGGACCTTATCAGGCAATAAAAGTTGGGTTTGTGTTCCTCCAGATTCAGGAAGAACATGAAAAAGTGGAGTTATAAAGGAGTTATTACAATTTGAAAAACTATCATAAGGTATAAAAAACATTGATATGGGGACAAAACCAGCATGAAAAGAAACCTTTTGAAATAAATAGTAAGCTTTTTTGACGTGTACAGTCTGGAATAGTCTGAAGATGTCTTAAAGAGTTAATTTTTAAATAAAGCTTGCAAAAGGCATATTAAAAATATTAAAACTAAATAAAAACACAGAAGTACCATTTAATGATATCAGTTAGTGTTAAGTATTAAGCGCTGGGCTCTATTTATAAGGTTTATTTAATTTAGTTATAAGCAAAATGATTGGATGCTTTTTGCTTTGAAATTAAACATAGTTTGATACAGCGTTAAGAATGAGAATGCAAGACAAACCTATACACTTAATAACAAATGTTGCCGTTTCAATTAGGGATATCTTGGATCTCTGTTTTATTTTAACCTTTTGACAAGAAACCCCTGGTCAGCAAAATATACCACATATATTGAAACTGAACCGTGCCAACATGCTAACTAAATAGATATAAGATATTTTAGAATATGGACCTGGGCTCTACCCAGATGATTCTAACAAACTAAGGGGTCTCCACTTAATTGCCAGACTTTCTGCGGGTGCTATGGATCTTGTAATGGATAACGCAAAAGATTATATCATCTTTAAGGGGCATGTGTCCACAGTGTTAACCAAGCATAGTACGTGATGTTCAAAATTCAACTAGTGTTTTCAGAAGAGATAGGACAAGTGCGGCGTGTGTTCTGTATTCTCTTTTCTGTATTAACTATTCGCGATGACCAGACTCCCGAGACCTTAGGTTTTTTTTTTTATGTAGAAGTACATTTCACAAACATGAATAAGAGACAATCCATCAAAATGCTTTTGACACAAAGAAGGGCCAATCAGGCGGGTGGGACGGACACTCTTTTCAAAGAGTCTTTGGCCCCCCATAAGCGGACAGCATTTGCCGGGCTGTAAAACAATTTTTTCAACGACCCTCCAGCCTCGATGGTGAAAGAAATTAGGGTTAAGGTTTAAAAATCAAATGTTACTTTATTGGTCATTTTCAAAAACAATACTAAAATTCAGAGAGGTTTTACCAACCACTTCAAAACATATTACAACTGAACAGCCTGTTTAAAAGCCAACAAAAGCCTGTGATATCACCGGTACATTCTGTTCAGTCACTTCATCTGATTTTCCATGTCATTTACCCCGTAAAACCCTAAAGGTCCATCAGACCTATCCGGTACAGAAAAAATGTTGTTTAGAGAAAGCAGCGGCTATTTACCGTATTTTTGAGTAAGAGGCTTCGTCCGCGATATGAAAGTCTTGTACGTTGTACAATCGACTCCTTAACCCTTTAACCGCCAACTCCCTAAATATTCCCCATGCCAGGCGAAATCTGAACAATTTTCGTTTTTTTACTTTTTTACATTTATTCAAGCAGTATTGACCACTAAATGTTGTGCAAGTTCTAGAAATGGGCAAACACATACAACTGGAGTACCAGTTATCCATCCAAATGGTGTACCCATTGTCCAATAGTGGTAGGGCAAGGTACACAACAATTTTCTCTGAAAGTCCAAAGTCCTTACATTCATCTGGCAACACTGCTGAAATACTACTCATAGGATCCTCTTTGCCAGTGTATACACGAAATCTATAAATGTAACCTGAATTCTCAGCTAAGCAAAACATCTTGATACCAAACCGTGCCCTTTTCAATGGTAGATACTGTCGAAACTGTAAGCGGCCCTTCCACAACAATAAACTTTCATCAACTGCAACTGACGGTCCTGGCATGTAGGGCAACTGAAAAAGATTGTTGCACTCATTTGAAATTCATATTTCTGGTTAACATTGTCAGTTTATGACTGTTCAGTAAACAATTCGGCCCGCGACTTAGGCTGTGTTTTAGATTTCGGCCCCTTCTGTGATTGAGTTTGACACCCCTGATATAAACACTGCAAAACTGTTAATTTTAACACTTACAGAGTTGATTTAACACTGATGAATTTACTGTGTACCCTCAAACTGGAAAGGTCGCTGCACCCTAGTCCAATTGATCATGCCCTTCCACTTGCTGCCCATGGACGATATCCCTGAACCTAAACCCCATCGACTTAAACGTGATCTCTCTCTCCATGGTGAAGGTGTATATATTGACAGATTTGGAATCCCTAGGGGAGTTCCAAGCCAATACAGAGCATGTGACCCTTTGGCTGCAGCATTGGAATCACTCTTCTTATGGGGGTCAACCCTTAACCAACATGTAGATTGGATAAACTATCTGTATTATAACCAACAACGTTTCCTGAACTTCACCCGTGAGGCCATTGACTGCATACATGAACAGCTTGACAAAACTTCTCTAATGACCTGGCAGAACCAAATTGCTTTAGATATGCTGTTGGCAGAAAAGGGGGGTGTCTGCATGATGTTTGGTGATGCTTGCTGTATCTTTATTCCTAATAACACTGCCCCTGACAGTTCTGTTACCCGTGCCCTAGCTGGTCTCACTTCCCTTTCAATAGAACTAGCAGAGAACTCAGGAACACCTGACTCTTTAAATGATTTCTTCCAAGATTGGTTCAGTTCTTGGGCTGGTTGGATTAAAACTATTCTCATAACTGTCCTTATTTCTCTGGCAGTTTTCATACTCTTTGGTTGCTGCCTTATCCCGTGTATCCGAGCTTTTCTACAAAGGCTTATTAACGCCTCCATTACTAAGGCTTATCTCCTCAGCGCTAACCCTGACTCCCAGTACACACCTTTTCTTCCATCCCCCGACCCTTTTCCTGAACTCTTTCCCAAATTTGATGATGCAGAAGTTTAATTAACAAAAGTGCACATTTAATGTGCAAAGAGGGGGAATGAGGGAGACATATTTAGAGTTAAGGTGCTTCAGTCTTTCCAAATAATAAAGTATGGTGCTAATAGAACTATAAGAAACATGTCACTTATGTATTAATAAATAAGGATGTATTAAGCTAACTGAACAAATGAAATCTAATACAGACAATAAGCTGTAAGAGTGTATTGCTGTATGACAAATGTACTAAACTAACTTTTAAGGTAGCTTTTAATATTGTATAACCAATTATTATGTGTGATGATCATCCATCCATCCATTTTCCAACCCGCTGAATCTGAACACAGGGTCACGGGGGGTCTGCTGGAGCCAATCCCAGCCAACACAGGGCACAAGGCAGGGAACCAATCCCGGGCAGGGTGCCAACCCACCACAGGACACCCACAAACACACCCACACACCAAGCACACACTAGGGTCAATTTAGAATCGCTAATCCACCTAACCTGCATGTCTTTGGACTGTGGGAGGAAACCGGAGCGCATGGAGGAAACCCACGCAGACATGGGGAGAACATGCAAACAGGCAGGGAGGACCCGGGAAGCAAACCCAGGTTCCCAGGTCTCCCAACTGCGAGGCAGCAGCGCTACCCACTGCACCACCATGCCGCCTGTGTGATGATCATTATGTGCAAAATGTAAGCTATAATATTCTTAAATTGTAACTGCCACATAGCCATTGAAGTGTTGTAAACCTGATGGTGCAGAAAGAATGAGGAAGTGAGTATTGTCTAAATCTGCTTAGGTTGCACTCATCCTGTGACAGTTAGCTGGGAGAAGGCTGCAGTTGCTCTTGTGTGTGTTGATGCTCACAAGGGCTATTACTTAAGACTGTGAATGTGCTAATAACTCTTTTAACTGTTAGAAACACTGTGTGTGCTCCTGTATGTTCAAATCCAGGGTGTGACCAGAAGCTATAATGATCTGCATGACCTCAAATTGAACTGCCATACTTCCTCTTTTTGTTTAGTAAACAATCTACTATAAAACTGAGCTAACTCCCATCCTTGGACGGGCTATTTGATTTAACTGTCAGTAGAACTGGCTGACAGGAGCTGCATAGTCTCTCTGCCACCAAGAATAAAGAATTGCTTTTTTACTTTTTTTATTGTACAGTGGTGTGAAAAACTATTTGCCCCCTTCCTGATTTCTTATTCTTTTGCATGTTTGTCACACAAAATGTTTCTGATCATCAAACACATTTAACCATTAGTCAAATATAACACAAGTAAACACAAAATGCAGTTTTTAAATGATGGTTTTTATTATTTAGGGAGAAAAAAAAATCCAAACCTACATGGCCCTGTGTGAAAAAGTAATTGCCCCCTTGTTAAAAAATAACCTAACTGTGGTGTATCACACCTGAGTTCAATTTCCGTAGCCACCCCCAGGCCTGATTACTGCCACACCTGTTTCAATCAAGAAATCACTTAAATAGGAGCTGCCTGACACAGAGAAGTAGACCAAAAGCACCTCAAAAGCTAGACATCATGCCAAGATCCAAAGAAATTCAGGAACAAATGAGAACAGCAGTAATTGAGATCTATCAGTCTGGTAAAGGTTATAAAGCCATTTCTAAAACTTTGGGACTCCAGCGAACCACAGTGAGAGCCATTATCCAGAAATGGCAAAAACATGGAACAGTGGTGAATCTTCCCAGGAGTGGCCAGCCGACCAAAATTACCCCAAGAGCGCAGGGACGACTCATCCGAGAGGTCACAAAAGACCCCAGGACAACGTCTAAAGAACTGCAGGCCTCACTTGCCTCAATTAAGGTCAGTGTTCATGACTCCACCATAAGAAAGAGACTGGGCAAAAACGGCCTGCATGGCAGATTTCCAAGACGCAAACCACTGTTAAGCAAAAAGAACATTAGGGCTCGTCTCAATTTTGCTAAGAAACATCTCAATGATTGCCAAGACTTTTGGGAAAATACCTTGTGGACTGATGAGTGAAAAGTTGAACTTTTTGGAAGGCAAATGTCCCGTTACATCTAGCGTAAAAGGAACACAGCATTTCAGAAAAAGAACATCATACCAACAGTAAAATATGGTGGTGGTAGTGTGATGGTCTGGGGTTGTTTTGCTGCTTCAGGACCTGGAAGGCTTGCTGTGATAGATGGAACCATGAATTCTACTGTCTACCAAAAAATCCTGAAGGAGAATGTCCGGCCATCTGTTCGTCAACTCAAGCTGAAGCGATCTTGGGTGCTGCAACAGGACAATGACCCAAAACACACCAGCAAATCCACCTCTGAATGGCTGAAGAAAAACAAAATGAAGACTTTGGAGTGGCCTAGTCAAAGTCCTGACCTGAATCCAATTGAGATGCTATGGCATGACCTTAAAAATGCGGTTCATGCTAGAAAACCCTCAAATAAAGCTGAATTACAACAATTTTGCAAAGATGAGTGGGCCAAAATTCCTCCAGAGCGCTGTCAAAGACTCATTGCAAGTTATCGCAAACGCTTGATTGCAGTTATTGCTGCTAAGGGTGGCCCAACCAGTTATTAGGTTCAGGGGGCAATTACTTTTTCACACAGGGCCATGTAGGTTTGGATTTTTTTTTTCTCCCTAAATAATAAAAACCACCATTTACAAACTGCATTTTGTGTTTACTTGTGTTATATTTGACTAATGGTTAAATTTGTTTGATGATCAGAAACATTTTGTGTGACAAACATGCAAAAGAATAAGAAATCAGGAAGGGGGCAAATAGTTTTTCACACCACTGTATCTGCCTGCTGTTGTCTTGACTTTTGTCCACAAGAATAAAAAGAGTGCAGATTACAGTAGCTTGAGGAAGGTCTTGCGGGAATATCAGAACACAGGTGAAATACTGAGAGAGTGTGGAAAGACTTATTATAGGACCATAATGAAGGAACTTGAGAATCCAGGATTAGGACTTGCAGAGGAATGGGACAGACAGAAAGAGATACTGGAAAAAACTAGCAAGAGTGGAAATAAGACACGAGAACTCAGTTTTTCCACACCCGAGGTTCGGGAACTAACACACGTACTCCTAATAATAGAGGATGCTCCATTGAAAGACCGTGCAGTAATATGACAGCAATAAGGGGTGAGGCTGAAGGTAAAAATCGTGGACATTGGAAACAATAGTAAATCAGGAGATGAATCTTAAAATGATGAGGATTGGGATGAGGGCATGTCAGATAAAACTGTAAGGAACGAGAGAGGACGAATTACAAGGGGAGCATGTTAAGAGAACAGGCGTTAGTGAGGACCCTGTCACCGAGGAAATCCCCGAGAGAAAAAGAACCAAATAATGAAATAAGGAGCTTACAGAGACAAGTTATTGATTTGAGCCTGGAAGAACTAGATCAAGTGCTTATTATTGGACAGGAAGAATGCACAAATAAATTGAGAGACAGGAAAACTTTGAAACCGCCTGCTAGAATAGGAGAAGGACAATACCTTGTGTTGATCAAGGGAGACAGAGTGCACTATATGCCATGGATGACACAAGACTTGGAGGGCCTGGTGGCGGCACTCCCCAGCATATATGATGGAGGGGCCAAATGGACTAGAGCATTTGAGGAAAGAACTACAGGGAAGTTGCTGGCTGTGGGGGACATTAAGACATTACTAGCAAGAATAGGGGGCAGCAGTTCAATGTCAAATCTGCTTGAACAAGCCAATCTATCAGATGTGCTGAGCACCGCTGTGTATGATGCAAAACTTTTTGACTATCATGGAGTAGCATTGTGGAGGGTCCTGCGGGAAGAGTACCCCACTAAAAATAGACCCAAAAATGTTGAAGGGGGACCCCATTGGTGACTTGGAAAATCCTGTTGCTTTTGTGGACAGACAGTTGAGAAAGCGGAGGTTGGAGACAGAAAAGGATCCCGAGAAGGATCCGTTAATGACTGTACTGTTCCGAAGGGCAATGATCGAGGCCTTGCCTAGACCGGTGAGAGAGAGGCTGGAAGCGAAGTCGTATAGAGAATTCTGTGATCATGTGTCCTATGTGGTGGAAAACCACTGTGCGGAAGAAAAAAGGCTGAGTGAGCAGGAAAGGGAGGTGTTGAGAAAGCTAGCTCCGCTTCAGTTGGGGGAACTGACACAGAAAAATAAAAAGAAGGTCCAGGCAGTGATCCACAACCTGGAATCAGGTCCAGCCGAGGACAGTAAGGTTATGGCACCAATGGTCTCCCAGCAGACTGCCCCTGTCCAGCCACATGCAGGAAAACCTGTAGTAGTGCCAGCTCCTGTACAGGTGACCCAGCCACCTGCCTATGTCCAGATGCAGGTAGGGCAACTCCCATGCTCCAAACCAGCAACCAGGTCACATCAGTAGGAACTGCTGAGTTAGACCATGGCAACAAGGGAGCAGTCAGGTAGCCCAGAGTAATCCAAACTTCCAGTTCAGTGTGCCCCAGGCTCAAAACCAGACAAATTACAATGCTTCCCAGCTCCAGAGCCAGATGAGTTATAATGGACTCCAAGCTCAGAACCAGTTAAATGGAGGCCACCAACAGACAGTGTCAGGACCCACCAATCCTTGGATGGGGTTCGTTCAAGACTTTTAGGGGGGCCCAGAGAATCCGACTTGGGAAGGACAGTACCCAATGCTATCTGGGGGCACTGATGGTGAACCAATTGCTAATGTAGAAGTAGAAGGTAAACCCATTTCAGCAATGATAGACACTGGAGCCACATACACCTGTGTCCAAAAGAAAGGTGCGACACACCTTCCCTTGTCTGGAAAACATGTTAAGACGGTAGGATTCTTGGGACAAGCTCAGTTTATTCCGCTTATGGCTCCAATACAGTTTTGCTTGCAAGGCAAAGTAGAAAAATTCCAATACTTGTCTCAGACCAATCACCAATAAATCTTTTGGGAAGGGATGCGCTGTGCAAAATGAATCTTATGATTTCGTGCACCCCGGCTGCCTGTAGCCACTGTTTATTTGCTTGGAGATATGCCTTCAAATTCATTCACTCAATCAATAACCCAGTTATGGGAAAAGTGGGGACAATTTGTGTCATCCCGACTGCCACAAGCCAGAAAACCCAGGCTAGAGTATCACTGCACTATGATTTATAATACTAAAAATGATGAGGAACTTGAGAAAAAATGGCTCTCCGAGACTGGCTTGAAGCCTGTCTTGCTCTACTCTCGGTATTTTATAATTGTCAAACAGGGAGCAGCTATGCAAGTAGAACACAATCAGTTCATAGACAAATGGTTTTGGGTTCCTGACGCTGTTCCACATGTGACGTTACTTGTAGCAAAAGGCTTTGAAAGTAAAAATTTGGGTCCCATGGTAAAAAGAGCAGAGAAGGTGGACTGGGAGGAGACGACTAATCCATCACTCCAGCGTTCCGTAGACACTGACTATTTAAAAATCTCACACCCAGCTTGCGTAAAGGGGGTTTCCAAAGTGGTGGTGCTGACTGCCTGCAGAAAGGCACTGAAACTTGACACCACACAAGTTGTACTTAGACAGGAAATGAAATGTGCAGTGCCAGCCGAGCTGTGGTCAGCCCATGACACCGATGTAAGATTAATTAAATCAGCAAATCCGGTGGAGGTGAAAGTTAAACCTGGACACCGGCCAACCATGGAGACTGCAGTTCCCACTTAAGCCAGATGCAGAGGAAGGCATTCAGGGCACAATTGCTGGACTACTGGCAGCAGGTGTGTTAAAAGTGTTTGTAACACCCCTCTCTTACCAGTCATAAAAGCAGATAAATCAAAATGGAGGCTTGTTCATGATTTAAGAGCAGTGAATGCAGTACCTGCAGTGGGCTGGTGCCCTGCCCAGGGTTTGTTTCCTGCCTTGCGCCCTGTGTTGGCTGGGATTGGCTCCAGCAGACCCCCGTGACCCTGTAATTAGGATGTGGTGGGTTGGATAATGGATGGATGGATGAATGCAGTAATTGAGGATTGGCCTGCCGAGGTCCCCAGTCCACATACACTCTTGACTAACATTCCTGAAGAAGCAGAATATTTTACTGTCATTGATTTATGTTCAGCCTTTATCAGTATTCCACTGGCAGAGGCTTGTCAGCCTCTATTTGCCTTTACATACAGAGGAAGACAGTATACCTACACCAGAATGCCACAAGGGTTCAAGCATTCACCTCATGTGTTCAATCAGGCTTTGAGGACAAATTTAGAAGACTTACTGTTGGAAAGTGTGGTGAATCAATCCATTGACGATATTCTGCTTTACTCTGTCACCCAAGAACAATGTCATGAGGACTCAATAAAGCTGCTGCAGAAGTTAGCAAAGGGAGGACATAAAGTCTCAAAGACTAAATTGCAATACTGTCAATCAAATGTGGAATATTTGGGTCAAATTATTTCTTATTCTTATTTCTACAATTGGAAGGGATTAGCAAATCTCCTAAACCAATCACTGTAGGACAAATGATGACTTTTTTAGGTATGACTGGATTCAGTTCTGAGTGGATTCCCGACTACATGTTAAAGACAGCCCCTCTGAGGGATCTTATGAAATGTTCAGGACTGCAGAACCTTAGGAATACACTAGATTGGACTATAGATGCGAATGCTGCTTTTAATGCCATTAAACAGGAACTTCAGTCCGCACCAGCACTTACCTTACCAAATTATGACAAACCATTCTTGCTATATGTGGGAAATTCATGCTCTGGATTTGCGACTGCCGTCCTCGTACAGGACACTTGTACTGGAAGAAGACGACAACCTTTTGCTTACTATAGTACCAAACTGGACAGTGTGGCTCAGGGTACCCCACCCTGCTTTCAAGGGTTGGCGGCAGTTCAATTTGCATACGACAAAGCACCTGCTATTACCATGGGCTACCCAGTAAACATGCAGGCACCCCACAAGATAGTGGAACTTATTAATTAAGGGGGGTTTGTAATGACACCTGTCAGACTGATTGCTGCATCTTTACTGTTGACATATCCAGATGCCACCATCCAGAGGTGTGACACATTGAAAATTGCTGAGTTTGTTCCAGTGGAAGGAGAACCACATGATTGCATTGCAGACTCACTAACTTTCACAAAGCTGCGACCTGATTTGGACTCTGTTCCATAATCCAGATCATATGTTTTTCGTTGATGGCTCTTCTTTCAAGGACCATCTAGGTCTTCATGCAGGATTTGGAGTTTTGGAATATGTTAGAGGACAGTTCTAAACACTAATTTCTCAAAAATGCGATCATCCATGCTCAGCCCAATTGGCTGAACTCAACGCCCTTACTGAGGCATGCAGATTAGGGGAACAGAAAAGTGTCACTGTTTTTACTGACTCAGTTTATGCACATGGCGTCTGTCATTTCTTTGGAGCTATATGGAAACAAAGTGGGTTCAAAAAGAGTGATGGATCACCCATCCAACACTGTGATCAGATTATGCAATTAATAGCAGCAATGCCCAAGAAACTTGCTATTGTTAAATGCCAAGCTCACAAAAAAGGGAATGACTATGTGACAAAAGGTAACTTGCGGATGCTGTGGCCAGTGAAGCTGCCGACTCTGCAGTGGCCATGCTAGCACCATTGGTCATTATTGAGACAAACACCACAGAAAAAGACATAATTACTATGCAGGACAGAGCCAGAATGGCAGAGAAAATGCTCTGGGTCCGAAGAGGGGCACAAAGGTCAACTCAGGGACTATGGTGGACCACAAACGGCTTGCTTGTGGCCCCTGCCTCACTTTTACAAATGCTTATTAAAGATGTGCATGGTTCTGACCATTATGCAAGGGGGAAAGTACTGAATAAGATCAAAAGTTATGGTTTTTGGTCACCTTATTTACAAGCAGCAGTGGACAAATACCTATCAGACTGTGAAATTTGTGCAAAAAACAATGTTAGGAAGGGAATCACTACCCCCATAGGGCACATTCCAGTACCTGAATGCTTCATTTATTTTTCTTTATTTCAAACACTAAATAAACAGTCGAGCACAGAAAGAATTCTGGGATTTGTTTTAAACAAAGTCATTTGAAAAGTGCAGTTGGTCCACGGGGGCTGTAGTGGAGCTGGGATGAGTCGCACGATGACACCGAAGAGCTTAGCGAGGGAACAACTGAAGAAAAATATAAATTGGGGAAGAATAAAGAAGTAACTGCATGAGACCAGAGGGAGTGACGGGCACAGAGCTTTAGGTGGGGTCACACAGGGGACAAGGGAGCCAGGGACGTGACAGAGTGTGTCACATTATAATGCTGGGCATAAATCAGTGCCCACTTTTATTGCTGCCTTTTTAACTTCACAGGACCATTGGGATATAATGTTTGTGGCTTTATAACATTCACCATCTTCATAATATGTCTGTTACTTTGTCAGAGCCCAGCCTTGAGTGTGACTGTCATTAATGAAAAGATAATCGATAAGAAGTGCCAGCACAGCTCACATCCCTCTATGCTGCACTCTTTAATATGAACAAGGACCTTTAAAATACGGTCAGCTCAGTGGCTTTTACATCTCACCCTCCTGACACATCAAAGAAACCTCAAAATGACGCCAGTGTGGCCGAGCAAAAGTAGCGGAGTGCTGCGTGAGTGTGAGATGATAAGATGAGCAACTACTAAATGAACCTTCTCAGAGCTCAGATCTTTACAGGACAAACAGTGGATCATCTGAAGTAAGAACTCAAACGGGGTTTTAGAACAAAATACTCAACATTCCATTAAAAACATTCTCCCATATTGTGTCATATCTTGAATCTGTTTGTTCCTTTCAATTACTTGATCTAAACAGAACAAATATCTGTTTCTACACCGCTTTTCAAACGGCTCCTAGGCTTGCCCCTGTGATTTTAATAGCGTACTAACTCACTTTGGGGTCTTGCAGAACACGTTTCTCAGTGGCCTTTCCCAAATCACACAAACCGAGACAACATCAGATAACAGACGACCTAACCAAAGATGATGGCTTTGCAGAGCCCAATCTTTTTTTTTTTTTTTTTTTTTTTTAATTTTATTAATTTTATTGTAATCATTCATACAAATCGATCAATTTTTACAAAAAATAGGATTGAAAAACAAGTTGACCCCCACCCCTGAGAGAGAGAGCATGGCCAACGGGGTAAAACTTAAATTGATGAGTTTAATAGGCCAGTAGAGATGAATGGAGATTAAAAAGAAATGCGGAGATAATTACTTCCTCGGTGCTTTAAGAGCTTATTCTAAAATTTTATTGATTATATCCTGCCAGGTTTTAAAAAAATTCTGTACAGATCCTTTAACTGAATATTTGATTTTTTCCAATTTCAAATAGTATAAAACATCGGTTACCCACTGACTTAAAAGAGGAGAGTTAGGATTCTTCCAGTTTAGCAAAATAAGTCTGCATGCCAAAATTGTAGTGAATGCAATCACTGTTTGTTTGTCCTTCTCCAATTTAAACCCATCTGGAAGAACACCGAACACCAGAAATAGAGGAAGGTCCAGGCCAACCATGATGAGTTTCAGTCTCCTCTATCACTCTTCTCTTCTGCTACTACCAATGCTAAGGTGATTTGGTCTCACAGTAGGATTAGCGACATTTCTGACACGTGTGCCTTGTTCTCTTTTGTCACCCCTCTCCACTTCACCTTCCACTTCCTTGACTGTTGAGGACATTGTAACCTTTTCTCGCAAAAATGTGGCTGTCATCAATGTACCCTCTAAGCTGAGAATGTGAGTGTTGATTGTACATTTTAGGAGCATTGCTGTCAAAAAGAGATGACTTTCAAACAAAATAAAGCTTTCAAAACCTAACCAAAAATTGATTAAATTGATTAAACCCAATTAATCACTGAAATGATTAAAACAAGTTTAAAGGAAAATTGTGCTTTATGAAATCCTCAACCTACTTGACTGTTGATGACTTTGTAACATTTTTGTCAGTGAAAGGTGGCCGTCATCAGCAGTCACTTGCACTCTCCCCTTCTGGCCAGTCTGCTCCCTCCTGAACCCACCATGACCTTCTCCTCATTCTCTGCTCTGTCCACCACTGATGTTTCCAACCTCCTCTCTTATTACTCCACTGTCGCTCCACTTGACTCCATTCCCTCATGCCCTCACTCCCCATGAATTTCATAGTGGTCTCTACACTATCAACTGCCAGACAGTGTTCAAGTTCAAGTTCAAGTTTAACGTTTCCCTGTACAATGAAATTCTTTCTTTGCTGTCCACACCAAATGACAAAACCAACGTATAAAGATAAACCATCAATAATAAGTAGCAGATAGATCATAAGTAACAGAGGCAGCATAAAGTATAAAAACAGAAGTATAAAGTGTAATGTGCAGGTAGGTGTGTGATGGACAAGTCCAATACAGTTGTGTGAGGTAGATAGAATGAGGTGGCCCACGGTTATAAACTCCAGTCAGTTATTTAGGAGTCTAATGGCCTTGGGAAAGAGAGTTCTTTAGCCTGGAAGTCCTGCCTCTCATACTTCTATATCTCCTGCCTGAGGGTAGAAGTGTGAACAGTTTGTGTTGGGGGTGGGTGGGGTCCCTGTCCCTGTCCCTGAAGATCGAGGCAGTTCTCCTGCGGACTCTGCACTTGTAGATACTCTATAGAGAGGGCAGTGGGGTCCTGGTGATCTTCTCAGCAGTCTTTACCACTCTCTGCAGGCGTTTGTGGTCCATAGCAGTAGTGTCGCCATTCCACTTCCTCAGCCTCTTCAGAAAGTACAGCCGCTGTTGAGCCCTCTTGACCAGCTGTGTGGTGTTAAATGTCCAAGTGAGGTCCTCACTGATGTAGACGCCCAGGTATTTAATGCTGCTCACCCTCTCCACTTCAAGCCCTCGGATGAACAGTGGCTGGTGAGGTCTCCTCTCCTTCCTCATGTCCACTGTCATCTCCTTCGTCTTGTCTGTGTTGAGGGTGAGGTTGTTGTCCTTATGCCAGACTGTCTACCTCTCTGCTGTAGGCCGCCTCATCCCCACCAGTGATGCATCCAATAACTGTGGTGTCATCTGCAAACTTTAGGATGATGTTATCTTTGTGTGAGGCGACACAATCGTGTGTGAAAAGAGTGTAGAGGATGGGGCTGAGGATGCATCCCTGTTGGGTGCCTGTGTTTGTGATAATGGCAGCTGAAATCCTATTACCAGTACTGACAGACCGGGTCCTGCCAGTCAGAAAGTATAGGAGCCAGTCGCAGAGGGTGGGGTGCAGGCCAAGTGCAGGCAATTTATGGGTGAGTTTATGGGGGATAACCGTGTTAAAGGCAGAGCTGTAGTCAACAAAGAGCATCCTGATCTAGGAGTGTTTGTTCTCCAGATGGGAGAGGGAATAATGTAGTGCGGCCGCGATGGCATCTGAGGTGGACCTGTTGGGCCAGTAGGCATACTGCAGGTGGTCCAGAGTGTCCAGTATGCTGCTCTGAATGTGGGCCAGCACCACTCTCTGAAAACACTTCATGATGATTGGACTAAGTGCTACCGGCCTGTAATCATTCAGGCAGGTGGGTGGGCTTTTTTTAGCAAGGGGGATGATGATCGTAGTATTAAAGCAGGACGGAACGATGTGCTGACTGAAGAAGGCTAACAGCCTGTCAGATTATATTGCGCCTAAGCTGAGTAATCACCCACTTAATCGCCAAAGCCTCCCTTTCCACCGCTGCATACCTGGTTTCCCGGTCCAACAGTTTCTGGCTCAGGAACATGACTGGGTGTTCCACACCATCGATACTTTGGCTCAGGACGGCCCCCAGGCCTGTGTCTGAAGCGTCCGTCTGGATGGTGAAAGGCAGAGAAAAGTTAGGTGCTTTCAAAATGGGTGCGGACGTAAGGGCCTGCTTCATGTTACCAAATGCAGCGCCTGTCTTTTCAGTCCATACCACTATGTTCGGGGCCCTCTTCTTTGTTAAATCAGTCAAGGGCGCCGCTCTCTCCGAGAATCGGTGTACAAACCGACGGTAGTACCCCGCTAACCCGAGAAAGGCTTGGACTTACCGCTTAGTTCACGGACGGGGCCATTTCAAAATGGCATCTACTTTTGAGCACTGTGGCCTTACAGTACCCCGACCCACCAGGTAGCCTAAATATTTGGCCTCGCTTAATCCAAAGAAGCATTTCTTGGGATTAATCCGAAGCCCAGCCTCACCAAGTGCCCACAATACCGCTCGCACCTGCTGTATGTGCTCCTTCCATGTGCTGGAATAGATGACCACGTCATCAAGGTAGGCAGCACTGTATGGGTTATGAGGTCGGAGCACTTTGTCCACCAGACGCTGGAAGGTTGCTGGATCCCTGTGTAATCCAAATGGAAGGACACGATACTGCCAGTGTCCGCTAGGGGTACTAAACGCGTTTTTTTCCTTCGCGGAGTCTGTTAAAGGAACCTGCCAGTACCCTTTAGTCATGTCAAGTGTGGTCAAATATCGAGCCTGCCCAAGCCTCTCGAAGTTGTCCACTCGCGGCATTGGATTGGCATGAAATTGGGAGACTTGATTAAGCCGACGGAAGTCATTGCAAAACCTCCAACTCCCGTCAGGCTTCCCAACTAGCACAATGGGACTGGACCAGGAACTATAACTTTCCTCAATCACACCTAGATCCAGCATGCGCTTGATCTCAAGCTCCACTTCAGCCCTTTTGGCCTCGGGAAGACGATACGGGCATTCTCGGACAATAACCTCGGGCTCTGTCACTATGTTGTGCTCAATCAGAGAGGTCCTTCCAGGGTTTTCACTGACTACCTCCCAAACAGCCCGGATAACTGTTTCCAGCTCCTGCTGTTGTCTAGAACTTAAATCCGTACCAAAGTTAAGGTTAGCTGTGTAAGCGAAGAGTGAGCGGTGCTGGCCGAAGGAGGGATCAGGCTCCCTGTCCTTCCACGGTTTCAGCAGGTTCACATGATACACCCACTCCCTCGGCCGATGATTGGGTTGACTCACCAAATAGTCAACAAGGCCTTCCTCTCCTTAACTTCGGAGGGGTCTTGCCAATGGGCAAGCAACTTAGAGTGGGAGGTAGGCACTAGAACCATGACCCAATCTCCCAGTTGGAACTCCCGGAGAGACGTGCCGCGGTTGTAACAACGGACCTGTGCTGCTTGGGTCTCTTCCATGTGACTTTTAAGGAGGGGCCTTATATATTTGTAGTGGGAAGAGCCTCTTCTTCCCATCCTTCTTTTAGAATATCTAATATGCCCCGGGGTTGTCGCCCATACAGTAATTCAAAAGGGGAGAACCCCGTGGAGGCTTGTGGGACTTCCCGATGGGCCAAAAGGACGAGGGGGAGGAGCTGATCCCAGTTCCTTCCATCCTCGCTGACCACCTTACGTAGCATCTGTTTGAGAGTCTGATTAAATCTCTCCACTAGACCGTTGGTTTGAGGATGATACACTGCGGTCTTTAAATGCTTTATTTTCAGTAATCTGGCAGTCTCCTTGAACATCTCCGAGGTGAACGGTGTCCCCTGGTCCGTCAAGACTTCCTTGGGGATACCCACGCGCGAAAAGACCCCTAGTAATTCCCGTGCGATGGCTTTAGAAGTAGCTGAGCGCAACGGAACAGCTTAGGGGTATTTGGTAGCGTAATCCACGAAGACCAGGATGTATTTGTGTCCTCGGGCTGAGGACTCTAAGGGTCCAACTATATCGATCCCAATTCGATGGAAGGGAACATCAATCAGGCAAATAGGAATGAGAGGAGCGCGGTCCCTTCTTGGAATTTGTCGCAATTGACACTCCGGGCAGAAAGTGCAAAAGCGACGAACCTCCTCATTAATTCCCGGCCAGTAGAAATGGAGCTTGATCCGCTCCAGGGTTTTTCCGGTGCCCAAGTGGCCACCTAGGAGGTGGGCGTGTGCTAACTCACAGACCGGAATGTTCGCGAGATTAGCAGTAGCCTTCTCTCCTGCCCATCATGCACAGCTACCTGATAAAGAAGGTCATTTTCTAAAACAAAGTAAGGGCCCTGTGGCATGGACTGATTAGTGCTGGCCATTAACTAGCACCACTGCATTTCTTGCTCTCTTTTAAAAGAGGCCGGCGTGTCTCTAAATTGAAACCGTATAATGGAGAGAGGGTCTGAGTCGACCTCAAGGGGCGTGGTTTCCTCCCGCTCCGCCACGGCGCGTGTGGATGATGTGTCAGTTGCCATGTCACTCAGGCCGGCCGCTTCGTCTCTCTCTGCCAGCTGATTACACAGCGTGGAGGCAGCTTCAGATGGCTCATCTCCGTCCACAACTAGGCCCAAGTGAACCCCGGGAGTAGTATGTGTCTCACCGCTTTTAATGTTAGGCCAATCCCGTCCAAGTACCACCAGCCAGTTTCGCCCATTTCTCTTTGCATCACCTCTCGAGCTCCATCAGGTTGGATGGGAAGCGTCGGTGCACAGCCATTTTAAGATCTCTCCAGAGATGTTCAATCAGATTCAAGTCTGGGCTCTGGCTGGGCCTCTCAAGGACATTCATAGAGTTGTCCTGAAGCCACTCCTTTGATATCTTGGCTGTGTGCTTAGGGTCGTTGTCCTGCTGAAAGATGAACCGTCGCCCCAGTCTGAGGTCAAGTGTGCTCTGGAGCAGGTTTTCATCCAGGATGTCTCTGTACATTGCTGCAGTCATCTTTCCCTTTATCCTGACTAGTCTCCTAGTCCCTGCCACTGAAAAACATCCCCACAGCATGATGCTGCCACCACCATGCTTCACTGTAGGGATGGTGCCAGGTTTCCTTCAAACGTGACGCCTGTCATTCACACCAAAGAGTTCAATCTTTGTCTCATCAGACCAGAGAATTTTTCTTCTCATGGTCTGAGAGTCTTTCAGGTGCCTTTTGGCAAACTCCAGGTGGGCTGCCATGTGCCTTTTACTAAGGAGTGGCTTCCGTCTGGCCACTCTACCATACAGGCCTGATTGGTGGATTGCTGCAGAGATGGTTGTCCTTCTGGAAGGCTTCTCTTCTCTCCACAGAGGACCTCTGGAGCTCTGACAGAGTGAGCATTGGGTTCTTGGTCACCTCCCTGACTAACGCCCTTCTCCCCCAATAGCTCAGTTTAGATGGCCGGCCAGCTCTAGGAAGAGTCCTCGTGGTTTCGAACATCTTCCACTTACGGATGATGGAGGCCACTGTGCTCATTGGGACCTTCAAAGCAGCAGAAATTTTTCTGTAACCTTCCCCAGATTTGTGCCTCGAGACAATCCTGTCTCAGAGGTCTACAGACAATTCCTTTGGCTTCATGCTTGGTTTTTGTTCTGACATGAACTGTCAACTGTGGGACCTTATATAGACAGGTGTGTGCCTTTCCAAATCATGTCCAATCAACTGAATTTACCACAGGTGGACTCCAATTAAGCTGCAGAAATATCTCAAGGATGATCAGGGGAAGCAGGATGCACCTGAGCTCAATTTTGAGCTTCATGGCAAAGGCTGTGAATACTTATGTACATGTGCTTTCTCAGTTTTTTTATTTTTAATAAATCTGCAAAAACCTCAAGTAAACTTTTTTTTCATTGTCATTATGGGGTGTTGTGTGTAGAATTCTGAGGAAAAAAATGAATTTAATCCATTTTGGAATAAGGCTGTAACATAACAAAATGTGGAAAAAGTGATGCGCTGTGAATACTTTCCGGATGCACTGTAAAGGGGGATCACACTCCTCAGCCTCCCCGGTAAGGTCTATTCAGGGGTGCTGGAGAAGGAATTCGGTCGATGGTCGAATCTCGGATTCAAGAGGAACAATGCGGATTCCGTCCCAGCCGTGGAACACTGGACTAGCTCTACACCCTGGCCAGGATCCTGGAGGGGGCATGGTAGTTTGCCCAACCAGTCCACATGTGTTTTGTGGAGTTGGAGAAGGCATTCGACCGTGTCCCTCAAAGCATCCTGTGGGGTGTGCTCCGAGAGTACGGGCTACAAGGTTCATTGTTAAGAGCCATTCAGTCCCTGTACAGTAGGAGCAGGAGCTTGGTCCACATTGCCGGTAATAAGTCGGACTCGTTTCCTGTTGAGGTTGGACTCTGCCAGGGCTGCATTTTGTCTCCGATTCTGTTCATAAGTTTCATTGACAGAATTTATAGGCGTAGCCAAGGAATGGAGGGGTTCTGGTTCTGTGACCTCAGAATCTCATATCTGCTATTTGCGGATGACGTGGTTCTGTTGGCTTCATTGGACAGTGACCTCCAGCTCTCACTGGAGCGGTTCGCAGCCGGGTGTGAAGCGGCGGGGATGAGAGTCAGCAGCTCTAAATCCGAGGCCATGGTTCTCAGCCAGGAAAGAGCGGAATGCTCTCTCCGGGTTGGGAGCACATTACTGCCTCAAGTGGAGGAGTTTAAGTATCTTGGGGTCTTGTCCATGAGTGAGGGAAGAATGGAGTGGAAGGTCGACAGACGGATCAGTGCAGCATTCTAAGTAATGCGGGCTCTGCAACGGTCCGTCATGGTGAAGCGAGAGCTGAGCCAAAAGGCGAGGCTGTCGATTTACCAGTCGATCTACGTTTCTACCCTCACCTATGGCCACGAGCTTTGGGTAGTGACCAAAAAAACCAAGATCGCGGATAAAATCAGCTGAAATTAGTTTTCTCCCCATGGTGGCTGGACTTTCCCTTATAGATAGGATGAGGAGTTCAGTTATCTGGGAGAGACTCAGAGTAGAGTCGCTGCTCCTCCACATTGAGAGGAGTCAGTTGAGGTGGTTCGGGCATCTGGTCAGAATGCCCCCTAGACGCCTCCCTGGGGGTGTGTTCCAGGCATTTCCCAATGGGAGAAGGGCACAGGGCAGACCCAGGACACACTGGAGGGATTATATGACCTGGCAGACCTGGGAATGCCTCGGGGTCCTCCCAGAGGAGATGGAGGAGGTGGTCTAGGAGAGGGAGGTCTGGGCTTCCCTGAGTAGGCTGCTGCCCCCGCGACCCGACCTCGGATAAGTGGTGGATAGTGGATGGATTACTGAATGGATGGATGTGCCACAGCAAAAAACGAGTTTAGTGATCTGAAGAGAGGAGTCACATGTGCCTACTTTGGCTGGTTGAACATCAGACGTGCCACTGCATTTTGAATCACTTGAAACAATTTGGTGGCACAATCCAGTGGTCTTGCCAATGTGGAATTGCTGTAGTCCAGACATGACAAGACCAAAGTCTGGACCAGCAGTTGCACTGCATTCTCTGCTAGATGTGGACTTATCTTGTGGATATTGTACAGAGTGAACATGAAAGATCGAGAGACTGTAGTGACATGGTCCTTAATCGACACCAGAAAGTCAATCACCTCCCTAAGGTTACCTACAGACTTGGTGGGAGATAATGAGAATGGGCCAAGCTGAACAGAGATGGGGTAGTGAATAGGTGCAGAATCATGGATAACAAGCAGGTCCATGTTTGTCAGGTTGAGCTAGAGATCTTGTTCCTTCATCCAAGTCGCAATATTATTAAGATACCACCTAGAGATTGTACATGATACCATGTGGTATTCAGGAGGGAATGACAGGAAGAGCTGAGTCACATCAGCATGGATAGGAAAAACTATGGGATTAGATGATAGGACCAAGAGAGGAGTTGTGAAGTGTAGAGTTTATGGAGTAGTGTCTCTGTGGCTAAGGATCTGCACTGGTGTCTGGAAGGTTGCTGGTTCAAATCCCATTACTGCCAGAAGGGACTCTACTCTTTTGGGCACTTGAGCATGGTTTTTAACCTGAATGTTACTCCAGGGGTGCTGTACAATTGTCTGACCCACAAAGGTCATGCAGTAGACTATCTTCCCTCAAGGATTAATATAATATATCACATCAAAAATATCAAAAAGAGTGAGAGTAGAGGAGAGTACTGATCCTTAGGGCATCTCACTGTTCGCGGGGTGCACCCATGACATCTCTTCATGTCAGGACACATAGTCGGACCTCCACAAAAGGTAGGAGAGATGGGAGTGAGGAAACTAACAGTAATGCCAAAGTCAGAGAGGGTGGTAAGGAGGATGGTGGGTTCAGGAGGGAATAGACTGGGCAGAAGGGGTGAAGAGAACTGACTGGTGATGACTGCCACCTTTTTCTGAAAAAATGCTGCAAAGTCATCCACACTCAAGCAGGCTGAGGGGATCGACAAACACACTTTTGCTTTAAACTTGTTTAAATCGGGTCAGTAATGATTTTTCTGACTGATCCTGAATTTTTTGATAATTATACTTTGTTTGAAAGTCATTTCTTTTAGTGAGAGACGCTTCTTAAACATATGAGCAACCACTCTCATGCTCAGTTTAGAGGGGGCATTGATGACAGCCATATTTTCCTGGGAAAGGGTTGTGTCAAGGAAGTTAAGGGTGAAGTGGAGAGGGGTGACAACAGAGAACCAGGCACATGTGTCAGAAATGTCGCTAATCCCACCGTGAATGAAACTCACCTTAGCATTGGTAGTAGCAGAAGAGGAGGATGATAGAGGAGATTGATACTTATCCTGCTTGGCCTGAACCTTTGACTTCCTTCATTTCCTATCAGGTCTCCTAAGCTCTGTCTATGAACTGTGAGGGGCTTCAGAAAGCTCTGGACAGAAGGGTCTTTCACATGCAGGCCTATCTGAGTTTAGGATGGACAATATGAAGGGAAGAAGAAAGAGCTGAGCACAGAGCATCAGTGACAGCATTGGTGTCAAGAGAGGAGAAGTGGTCAGGAGAGATGTGAAGAGAAGTGGGTGGAACAGGAAGAGCAGAGGTGACAGTGAAGGGCACAGTGGGACTATTGTCAGCAAAATGAGGGAAGGAGCAAAGAGAAGAGAAGGGAAACTCGGTTTAATGAAGGAGAAAGTTATCAGATGTGATTGCTATGAGCGCAGTTTACACTTTCTGCCATGTTCAAGGGAAGCAGTCATTTAGTGCAGGAGATCCGCTGTCCATTTATAGCAGTCTCTGTTCACTGAATGTGCTTTCCGGAGTTCTGGTGTGTCACTGTCCAAGCAAAATGATTTGAATGTTGGTAATGTAGCTGAAGTCTTGTAGGAAATGAAGGATGAGCACAAAACATCTTTTTACATAAAACATAGACAAGAAAGCGAACAGATGTCCATTACAGATGAGCTTTATGGATATTGCTGGTGTAATAGTGGAGATGTTTTGTCTCATGAATGAGAGGATGTCCTTTAGAAGATGGGTTTGGACTGCCGAACACAAGACAATGGTGTGAGCAAGAGCGGTGGTTGGGGTTGCAAGTGGGGCGACCGCCCCAGGCCCCACAGGTAAGGGGGCTCCACTTTTGAGGTCTGTATGTCTCATTCGAGCAGATGTGTCAAGTTAAATTATCCAGTTTATAGATATTTGAGGTGCTTCTAAGAGGAACCCTTTTAAAATCCCCCTTCAAGGTCACATTCCATACATGTATGTCTTTGAAAATATTCAATAGTCCACCTTCATCGCCCGAAAAGGGTTGCCAGTATAATCCCTTTCTAAAATTGGTATAGCCCATTAGTCACGGCGTTGGCTTCTGTTTTGACTTGGGAACAACTGATGGCTTTTCACTTATGACTCATTCGTATCCGGAAAGCCTACCATCATTTTTATACTCAAGTCTTTGGTTCAGTTTGCTACAGTAGGCCTCGGTGAAACAGTGCGGGAAGTATTTGGTAGTGGAACACACAGCAACGTTTTATTACTGGTTTAGCCATATCACTATCGACGCAATAAGTGGAAGAGATCATGGCGCACTTTTTTAATAGATTATATCGTTATATTTTGATAAAGTCCCTGTGCTATCTTGCAAAAATTTAGCTGAATACTATAATGTGAAAATCCGGTGTATGTTAATATTATGTTTAGTAAATTCGCACGCAGGTTTAAATGGTTCACACATACCGGTAACAGCGTTTGACGTAACCAGTCCCGCGTGTGGTTGGTCAACCCTAGGCCCTGAACACCCCTAAGGCCACCTCTGGGTGCGAGGATGCAGGAGTGTTCAGTGTCCTTACAGTGGTGGTCAGCAGACAGTGTGAAGGGGTTTTGTACAAGAAGTGAAAGCTGCTTAAATAATTTGAGCTTTGCAAGGAATCAGAAAAACCATCAGCTGTGGTTATGTCATTGGTTGTCTGATTTTTGTTATTTGGGAAAGGCCACTGAGAAAAGTGTTGTGCTAAGACCCCAAACTGAGGTAGTGTGTCATTAAAATGACAGGAGAAAGAGTAGGAGCTGTTTGAAAAGCATTGTAGAAAGTGATATTTGATCTGATTAGATCATGTAAATGAAAACAACAAACAAGTTAGAGATATTCTACAATATCAAAGAATGTTTTTAATGGACTCTTTGGCATTTTGTTCTGAAAGCCCAGTTTATGTTCCTAATTAAACTGATCCTTTGTTTGTCCTGTGAAGATCTGAGCTCTGAGAAGGTTCATTTAGTAATCGCTCCTCTCATTATCTCACACTCACACAGCACTCTGCTACTTTGGCCATTTTGCTTGGCCACACTGGCGTCATTTTGAGGTTTCTTTGATGTGTCAGGAGGTTGAGATATAAAAGCCGCTGAGCTGGCCGCATTCTAAAGGTCCTTGTTCATCCATATTACTAACCGGATGCAGGCACCGGAAGGCACGGACGCAGGACACGGCCATGGACACAGGAGACATAGTGCACAGGCGCCTACAACGCGCCTCTGATTCACCGCAAGCAAGGGGAGCACGGCCCAAAAACAAACACACCGCAAGCAGGGGGGGGGGCACGGCCCAAAAACAAAACAGCTCAACTAACGGAAATAATAAATAAAACAACGAGCCCATAGCTAACGACACGGCCACAGAAAACGGCCACAGAACAAACAAACACAACACGATTCGGCGCCCTGCCCCAGAGTCAAACCGGAGAGAGTACTGAGTCCGCAAAAGTCCACACTACACAGCATAGTCAAAACTGAGATAGTACGAAAGGCACAGGCGTCACCGCCATATTGTGAGTGGCACTGCTGCGGAGTGAACTTAGGAATAATGTGCTGCTTGGGATTGTACAAACCGCTGAACGCTTTACACCAAATCCAAAAACAATAAAGCTCAACTAACGGAAATAACAAATAAAACAACAAGCCCATAGCTAATGACACGGCCACAGAGAACGGCCACAGAACAAACAAACACAACGGGATTCGGTGCCCCACCCCAGAGTCAAACCGGAGAGAGTACGGATGCCGCAAAATTCCACACTACACAGCATAGTCAAAACCGAGATAGTACGGAAGGCGCAGGCATCACCGCCATATTGTGAGTGGCACTGCTGCGGAGTGAAGTTAGGAATAATGTGCTGCTTGGGATTGTAGATACCGCTGAACGCTTTACACCAGATCCCGGGGGATTACATTTCATAGGTAGGGCTGAACTATTGTTTTGGTTATATATGGCCGTTAGGAAATCCCGTTGTCTAATAAACGTCTGGACTACACAGCATATGTGAATCACATTACAGTAATACAATATTAACAGTACAACCACAGAAAACACAGACACGAGACCAGATGGATAATAACAATACACAATCTCTCCATATTAGACGTACAGAATCCTACAACGCGCGTCTGAAACAGCGGAGGCAAAACACTCTCGGCTCCAAAACGAAAGAGCTCGACTGACGGAGATACAAAAACGAGCCTGCATTTATAAAATCAATGAGCGTAGGCTCCTACAACGCGCGTCTGAAACAGCGGAAGCAAAGCTGTCACGGCTTCAAAAACGAAAGCGCTCGACTAACGGAGATACAAAAACGACCCCGCATGGATAAAAACAATGAACGCAGGTGCCTACAACGCGCGTCTGAAATACCGCAAGCGAAGGAGTCATGGCTGCAAAACGAATGAACATGACTAACGGAGATACAAAAACGAGCCCGCATGGATAAAAACGATGAACGCAGGCACCTACAATGCGTTTCTCAAACAGCAGACCCAAAGGAGTCACAGCTCCAAAACGAAAGAGCTCAACTAATGCAACGGGCTATATTATGTCCAAAAAATATTGACGTTGATCACATATATAACCAAGTGATTGCATTGCTTCCTGATGAAAGCCGCCTCTTTCTAAGTACTGACAATGTTGATTCTGAAGACGAAAATGAGCATCTTAATTTCCCCTTGGAATATTTAAACACTATTAACCCTGCCGAATTGCCACAACACAATCTTACCCTTAAGGTCGGAACAATAGTCATGCTATTAAGAAACCTTAATACTAAACAAGGTTTATGCAACGGTACACGGTTAGTCGTCAACACCATGACAGACAATGTTATTGAAGCAAAAGTACTTACGGGATCGCATATGTCCAATACCATTTCATGACTTCTGTAGTTCCTGTGTACGTCATCTACACCTTTACACTCAAATATATCTCATACATATACCTGCAGCAACTCAAGGACATTATGTACTTACACGATTAAACGTCCATTCTACTTTACATATATTACTTAATGGAAATACAGATATATGGATGTAATTACATCCATGTGATTTCAATTCATTCCTTTGCGATTCTTTAGACCAGTGGTCCCCAACCTTTTTGACAGCAAGGACCACTTTATTAGATGCAAATTTTTCCACGGACCGGTTGGGGAAAAAAATAAATAAAAAATAAAAACAGTACAAGGAAAGTTCGAAGAAAGAGATTTTTTTACAATGTTTCTGTTTGGGGATCGTTGTGCAAATGTGCACAACTGAGCTGCGACCACAAAAGCATCTGTTGAATGTACTTCGCAGTAACGCGATTTCTATAGTCTCGTGTCATATGGGGAAACTGTCGGGACCATAAAAATACTTTGTTGTAATAGTCTCTCACCTTGGTCTCTCTCCTCTCTCTGCACCGCTGCAAAGCCCCACCCGCCAAGCGTTCTGAAAAGTCTGAGTGAGTCGCCGTTGCCGGCAGTTCTCTCGCGACATATTGTGAAGGTGGTGAATTTTATCCAAATTTCCTGTGAAATTAAAAAGGCAACAACAAAAGTGGTCACTGATTTGAGCCCAGCATTAAAATGTGACAGACTCTGTCTTGTCTTATGCCCCTTGTCCCCTTTGTGACCCTCAGCCCACCATAACCTCTGTGCCCGTCACTGTCTCAGGACCCACACAGTTGATTCTTCTCCACACTTCTTTATTGTTCCCCCATTTTTCTTTCTCTCCAGTTTTCTCCTCGCTGAGCTCTTCAATGTCATCTTGTCATTCATCCCATCTGCATTAAAGTCACTGTGGACCAAAGTCACAATGAAATGAAACTTTCAAATGACAAAGTTTACAACACGGCAATGAATTGTATCTGTGCTCGACTATTTATTTAGTGTTTGAAATAAAGAACAATCACAGAAACATGAAGGTTTCATCAAGAAAACTTTACAATTGTTAGTTTAGCCATTACAGTTTAATTTGGTCTGATTATCATTCAGTTAAACAAAGTGAGTGATCAAGATTAATAAAAGTAAAATTAATTAAAAGACATGCAATGGCCTCAAAAAGACAGAAAATCAGTGGAAAGCTCTCATATCTTCCATGCTGCCTGTCAGCCTGGAGGTGCCAACTTGCCGTTTCTTCAGGGGGTCCTTGCTGGTGACACCCCTTCTCATGTGTTGCCTTTCTCACACTATGGCTTCAGAGACGCAGGGTAGTTTCAGAAGCCAATACTGCGACAGTCGGCCACTTCATCCCCTTTGAAGGCCACATGCATTTTTCCAGCCATGTTCTGAAACTCAGACACCAGGCTCCACTGCGCACTCGATAAGAGGCCACTTTGTACCCCGAAGGCAATGTTGTGTGCTCATCGAGATCGGTAGACGGACCATCAAAGTTGATTTTCTCAAACAAGATAATACGCGGGGCGTCCACGTCTTTGATGAGCTTCATAGATGTAAACCTCTTGCCCTCTGGGATACTCGGATAATTTCCATCTGTGTACAGATTCTGAGCTCCTCTAAATTGAGCCTGATTATAAGTAACCCAGGGATTCCCCTGCACATTCAAGGAGGCCATTTGCCTGTCAAAGCCATCAACTGTAAGGTCAGAAACATCATTGTGGTATTTGCGCTTGTCTCCATTTAACTGCTCGCCTTTGTACAGAGTTATGGTGCTCATGGTGAGGCTGCTGATGTTTGTCTGCACTTGATAAGAAGAGATTTGGTGAACTCCTAAGAGGAAACACACAGAAAAAAAACAGAAAAATCAGCATTGTGTAGTAGGCCTGAATGAAAAGTCTGACAGTCACACTCATTTTGGAATTTATTCACAACAAGACTTTCATAAAACTTTCCCCTCTCACATTATCTTCTAAATAATGACAGTGGAGATGCTGATGGGCCTTGAGATGCCATTTATTTCTGTGCCTTACCTCAGCTCACAGTAGTTAAAATAAACAGAAGCGAACAACTACGACTATCAGAGGGTCCTGCAAACCCTGTCATAAGACTTTTCTTTTGTTTACTAGAGAGCACCTGGCAGTGCGCATAACCTGAATGTTCCAGAACAAAAGGACAGAATGAAAGCCCCGGCTAATTCAGCACACAAACCCTCTCCATTTATTCTCCCTTCTGTCCAGGAGATCGAGGAGAAGCTTCAACATAAAAACAATATCTGTGGAGGAAAACCAAAACTGAGCTGTGTGGACATTTGTCCTGAAGTGCCACTGATTTCTTTTTGGATGTCAGTAGGTGAGGGTTCTATTGCGGACAATTCTTCTTATGGTTCTTTCTGTTTTGATTTTTGTGTTGTCGCACTTGAGTGAAACTCCACTTTGCTGCCTTCACCTTGTTTTTAACAACTCTCACCTGGAGTGCTGTGTGGAGTTGTGGCTACAAAAAGATCAGAGAACGACGACAAGGCTGATTGCAGGACTACAGGGGATGAATTAGAAGGAAAGATGACAAGAGCTGAGCCGTTACAGTTTAAGGAAAAGGAGATGAAGAGGAGACCTGATTGAAGTGTTTAAAATTATGAAGGGAATTAGACCAGTGGATCGAGACGGTGACTTTAAAAATGTGTTTATCAAGAATATGAGGACACAACTGGAAACTTGTTAAGGGGAAATTTCACACCAACAGTAGGAAGTTATTCTTCACAGAGAGAACCACAGACATGTGGAATAAGTGATCAAGTATTGTGGTAGACAGTAGGACTTTAGGGTCCTTCAAAACTCAACTTGATGTTACTTGAGAAGAATTAAGTGGACAGGACTGGCGAGCTTATTGGGCTGCATGGCCTGTTCCTATTGACATCGTCATCATGCTCAATGGATAAGAATTTCTACACATCATCATATTTAGATTCACTCCCTCGTAGTTGAGCTGACATAGCGCTGACTTGTTGAAAGTAGAGTAAATTATTATGCAGGTTGAGAGGGGTTCTCAAACTTTTTCATATGACTGTATATATAGGAAGTGCTGCTGGACCAGGGATGGTGTGCGTCTGGAGTGTTTCCGGGTGCGAGGGCAGCACTTCCGCCACACCGGGGAGTGCTGCCGGAAGTTCGTCATTGTGCACCTGGATTACATCCAGGGCAGGATAAAAGGGGCCGCCTCACTCCATTCGGGGAGCCAGAGTCGGGTGGAAGAGGATGGACAGCAGTGGAGGTGGCCGAAGGAGCTAGGACTGAGCAAACTGTAAATATTGTATATAGTGTGTTGTAATTAAACGTGTGTGTGGTGGACATTGTGGTATCGTGTCTGTCTGTGGCTGGGCTATCTATTACAATATAATAATCCATCCATCCATTATCCAACCTGCTATATCCTAACTACAGGGTCATGGTGGTCTGCTGGAGCCAATCCCATCCAACACAGGGCGCAAGGCAGGAAACAAGCCCCAGGCAGGGTGCCAGCCCACCGCAGGGCGTACTCACCCAAACACAGCATAATTTAAGATTGCCAATGCACCTAAGTAGTATAAGCCATGCGGCTTCTGTCAAAATGTCAAAAAATGATTGTTGAGTTAAGCCCCGCCCCCTTTGGATTGATGTCATGAGGTCCCACCCCTTCCGGTTTCCCGGCCAGAAGTCCGTCACTTCCGGGGCCATCGCCCATCCTGTTTTTACCCCAGGAAACGGCCAAGATTCGTTTGGCTGATGTCCGGCCCTTCCTTGAACCCTCCCATCCAGTTTTTACCCCAGGAAACATCTGTCCCTTCCTTGAACCCTCCCATCCTGTTTTTACCCCAGGAAATGGCCAAGATTTTATTTGATGGATGGGTGCCCCCTCCTTGAACCCACCCCCACCTCTCCCGAGGACAAGTTCAGGCAAGTCTGTAGCAGACCCTGCCGTCCGCACCTCTTGGTGGTCACAGGCCTTCTGACTTAGTTTCCTGCCCACGGTCAGTTAACCCTGAGGACGCCCCCTTCCGCTTCCCCGCCCCTAGAGGAAGAGACCGCCCACACACACACACACACACCGGATGGCCGTCTTAGTCATTTTGACTCTGAATCCAGCCCCAGGCCAGTCCTTGATCATTTCTCCCCGAGGAGAGACAACCACACACATGTTTCAGCCTGTCCATTCTGCCTTATAGCCATTCCTGACTCTAGTGCTTTGGGTAAGAAAATCTCTGTATCTATTATTTAAAATATCTATCTAATCCTTTATCTAAGTCAAAATGATTTCTCCAGCTCACAGACCGTCTCTAAGCTGAAAAAGCCTTTACTTCACACAGCCGGGTGCTGTCCGGCTCTCTGTCTCGGAGCAGGCGGCCTCTGCCTGTAGCCCGAGGAGAGTTTGCCTGCACGCGCACACACACACACACACACCAACATGTTAAGGAAGGGCCCCTACCATCCAAGCCTCTTGGGGGCCATTCCTGTCTCTATTGCTTTGGGTAAGAAACTCTATTATTTAAAATATCTAACCTTTTATCTAAGTCAAAAATGATTTCTCCAGCTCACAGACAGTCTCTAAGCTGAAAAAACCTTTACTTCACACCGCCGGGTGATGCCTGGCTCTTTGTCTCGGAGCAGGCTGCCTGTAGTTTCCAAATACAAGCTGCCCGGTTCTCTCCGTCTACTCTACACAGAGCTTCTTGTAGCAGACCGCTGCGCGTGCACGCAGAGAGCAGGCAATTGTCTGAGCGTGCAGCCCCAGGAAACTAACAGACCTCAAGGCTGTGAGGCACTGGGACATCGTCCTGCATGCCTGCGTATCAGGAGCTAAACCCCTCACGAGATGAAAAAGTTTTTAATAACGAGATCGATATAAGATCTGTAAAATAACAGGCAACAGGATCCTTTTAAAGAACGTTTGAGACGTATAAATTTCAAACCCGGAGTTATATATTTAAAAAAATCCCTGCCAAGTGAAATTGTCTTAAGCACCTCAGCAAGGCCTTTGGGAGTTCACAAGCATCTGAGCTTTAAGCCCGTATCAGATCGTTCGGGGCAGTGTGAAAAAAAGGTCTCACCTTGTGATATTAAAAGATTTCGAATGCTTACAAAGTTGACTTTTAAAATACAGATGTAAACCCGAACAATACACAGATGTCCACGGTCATCAGCTCTGACATCCTGAAGCTAAGGGGGGTGGGGGTGTAGCTATTAGGACGGCTCAATCCTTATACCGACACAAAAGATGTTCACACATAATTACTTTAACATAAGGTTCAGTTTGAAACACACTTAAAGTGAGGCCAGACAGTTGCTAAAATAAATCTACGCATAACAAAGGCTCCTTTTTAAAAAATACAGGACTTTTCGGTGTACGGCCAAAGGTTTAAATGTAAGTATTTGTTACAGACTATTCTGCACAGAGCACCGACAGTCAATATAACGGTAAGACCCGTTCATGATTATTATAAGTGTTAAACGAACATGTTTTAAAATGGAGGGATGAATCCTTATATTTTATACTTAATATTTCCAAGTTGACTCTCCGGTAATTCCCTTTTAAAAATATTTGTTTACAGTGTGCAGGAATTATCAGCATGTTAATTACACACAGCGCGTGTGTAGGAGCGCGCTCGTGTGTATAAATTGTAGGCTACCATTTTATATTTCTATCTCTCTATCTACGTGTACGACGATTAATGTTCATAGGACTGAAGCAAACAATATTAGTTTTTTTTTTCCCCTCTTACAATAACGGGCTTTACATTTAATTAAGTTTTGTCTCGGCGTCTGAAATTCAAACAGGTTCTCTTCTCTGAGAATATTCAGGCCTGGTTTAAAGGAGCAGGCATGGTGTGTAATAGCTCGCACATAAGACGTCAGTATTCTGAACTATGTACTCGTTCGCGGTAACCGGTTGTTTTAAAAGTCTGATAATGAAACATTTATGCTTTATAAAAATTCTCATTTGGACAGCCGGCTGGAGACAGATTGACTGAACCCTGAACACGGACCCAGGAATTTATATCTTAATACACAGGGGCTCTGAGATCAGGATGTCTGTTTTTATTTAAGTCTTTAGATTTTAAAAAGTTTGCTTGCCAGTGTATTCATATTTATACCTGCGATCCTATTAAACTAGTAATGAAAGGAATGGACGTGTTTAATAGGGGTCCGAGAAAACCCTCCTTTCTGATTTAAAAGGGTTTTTAACGGTAATTTTCTATCGCAGAGTTTTTAAACAGTGCAACGAGCCATCTTCAGCAGAGGATTGAGTGCGTCTGTTACTGGGGTATGTTTTAAGCTACTTTACCAGGCACAGACTATCCAATATATTAACACGGTACTAGTCAGGATTTCACTATGTTTTTTAATCTGGTACCGCCTTTTTCCATCTTGTGCATTGTTCAGTAAACCTTATTTTGGTGGATCAGAACATTTTGCTTACACCCCAATCATTATTCTCTTTAGGTTTTTAACTGTTATACTTACATTTTATAAGTTTCAGCAGTCCTTGTTTCTGTGACAGTAACTTAATCATATGGTGTAAAAATCCAGGCTACTCACTTTTTAAAAGCTCTGAATTTACCAATTCAACCAATATGTCAGCTTTGGATCCATTTCACCAAGGCAATTGGGGGCTTCCTCTTTGTAGATTTTAGTTTGAAGGGACAGCATTTCTCAACCTTTAAAACTGTGTTATGAAAACTTGGGTCGCAAATACGTAATCGTGTCCCCCTAACGTTTTCTTTTTAAGTAATGATATAACATAGGGGCATGTTTTATTATACCTACTTAACTTTTAGCGACATTTATCTAACTCTATATTTATTTTTCTAGTATTAGAATGTAGTTTGAGTTAATTTGTTTTGGTTTCAATAGATGTATTTTTCATATTTTCGATTCTTGTTTTCTTTTTGTTACGTCGTGCCCCACAGTTTGAGAATCACAGTGTAGGGGATGATTTGTAAAACACTCTGCTTCACTTCAAGTTAAATTAGATTTGCTCGGTTATTCAGTTGTCCATCGGTGTTCCATTTTTGTTATAAATTGTATTTAGTCTCTCTTTATTTACTAAACGTTTTATATGGTGAATAGAAACAGTTATCTTGTTCAGGTTTTAACTTAAAACAGCATTTTCATCATCAGGCTATGAACACTTTGATACTCAGGGTGTTTTGTATAATACAAAGTTTTAGAAATTCTGTTACTGCTTGGTAATAGCCTTCCATTTTACCGCAGTTATAAGCCCCTGAAAAATAAGAATGGTTATAGTACGTTATATAAGCCTGTACACTACAGGGCTGATTAGGCTTGTTTTGGACATGTTAGGCAAATCAGGAAGGAAAATGTTTTAGTGAATAGTTACATAATATCTATTACCAGTAACGGCGTACTACACGATAACGTGCAGTGAATACACTTGACTTGAGCATTCATAGTATTCCTCCTCTTTCTCTGTACGTGTAGCATTCGTTTGCTCAGAGGATGAGGGGCTTGCTGCTTCCTGAGCAGCTCTTTTTTTTTTTCTCCACCCTAGCGGCCCGCGGCTTCTCACACATGCGCAGCATGGCCGCCCTGCTGCGCGGTGCCGAGAGTTGATTCAACAATAAAATAAAAAGAGTAATAAAATCATCACCCGAAAGTGGATAGTAGCCGTCACGTAGTATATGTGTAACAAATTTCAAATCAATAGGTTTGCGAGCTACAGGTGATTTAAAATCCTGGACAGACAAACGAACAGCCACGTTAGCTTATTATAGAAGAAGATATGTGTTAGCACAAGGATTACAAGTTTACTAAATCTGTGAGGTTTACTCTTTCTTTTAGGTAGTCCAAGTTACATAGGACATCTAGCCTTGAAAATGGCTTTTCCCCCATCTGTTTGTGAAAAAAACATCCTTTGTTTGAGTCGCATTCAGGGTGAAGGGGATGTAAGTTTGAACTGTGATTCCAAGAGTCAAGAAGTGGTTGCATTCTTCTTGATTACGAGTCAAAGGCCCGGGGTTTGTGCGGTGATCATGGTCAAGGGCAGAGTTAAGCTAGACATTATTATTATTATTCCAAAATGAAACATTAACTCACCCATATCCACATGAAGCAAGTATCACAAATATAAGACAGTAAAAAACTAAATTTACAAACACTAAGTCGCAGAGGAAATTAAAAAACATATTAATAACGGATCGACAAGGGATCACCCCAAACTCACAGCACACTGCAACTGAACCTACATGTTTTGCAGTATATTATTAGCTAAACGGTCATCTATTTATCCCGTTCCTCGGAGTTGCAATGAGTTGGGCAAAACATTGTTTAACATCTGAGAGTATGATGTTAATTAACATTAGACTGGTATTGTTAGGACCTTATCAGGCAATAAAAGTTGGGTTTGTGTTCCTCCAGAGTCAGGAAGAACATGAAAAAGTGGAGTTATAAGGTATAAAAAACATTGATATGGGGACAAAACAGCATGAAAAGAAACCTTTTTGAAATAAATAATAAGCTTTTTTGACATGCACAGTCTGGAATAGTCTGAAGATGTCTTAAAGAGTTAATTTTTAAACAAAGCTTGCAAAAGTAATATTAAAAATATTAAAACTAAATAAAAACACAGAGTACCATTTAATCATATCAATTAGTGTTAAGTATATTATCAAGCACTGGGCTATGTTTATAAGGTTTATTTAATTTAGTTATAAGCAAAATGATTGGATGCTTTTTGCTTTGAAATTAAACATAGTTTGATACAGCTTTAAGAATGAGAATGCAGGACAAACCTATACACTTAATAACAAATGTTGCTGTTTCAATTAGGGATATCTTGGATCTCTGTTTTATTTTAACCTTTTGACAAGAAACCCCTGGTCAGCGAAATATACCCCATATATTGAAAATGAACCGTGCCGATATACTAACTAAATAGATATAAGATATTTTAGAATATGGATCTGGGCTCTACACAGATGATTCTGACAAACTAAGAGGTCTCCACTTAATTGCCAGACTTTCTGCGGGTGCTATGGATCTTGTACTGGAGAACGCAAAAGATTCTATAATCTTTAGGGGGCATGTGTCCACAGTGTTAACCAACCATAGTATATGATGTTCAAATTCAACTAGTGTTTTTCAGAAGAGATAGAACAAGTGCGGCGTGTGTTCCGTATTCTGTATTAACTATTCACAATGATCAGACTCCCGAGACCTTAGGCTTTTTTTTTTTATGTAGAAGTACATTTCACAAACATGAATAAGAGACAATCCATCAAACCGCTCTTGACCCAAAACAGGACCAAGCAGGGGGGTGGGACCGACACCCCTCAAAATGCTCTTGACACAAAGAAGGGCCAATCAGGCGGGTGGGGTGGGACACTCTTTTCAAAGAGTCTTTGGCCACCCCCAAGCGGACAGGATTTGCTGGGCTATAAATGCGGAAAAAGTGTTTGTTTCCTCGAAATTGAGCAGTATTTTTTCCAGCATTGTGGAGGGTGCAAGGTGGGGGAAATCGGGCAATTTCTGTTTAACAAAATTTCTAATTTGAAGATAGTAAAAGAAATGTGTAGCTGGGAGGTTGAATTTTGAACGTAATTGTTCAAAAGATGTAAATATGTTGTCTATATAAAGATCTCTGAGCATTTTAATCCCAAAACTTTTCCAGGTATTAAAAACTGGATATACTTGCGAAGGTTGAAAGAGGTGGTTCCCTTGCAGAGGTGCCACTGATAAAAGATTTTCCATCTTAAAATGCTTTCTAATTTGGTTCCATATTCTGAGTGAGTAAAGCACAATTGGGTTATTAGTATATTTGCGATAACTTTCATTTATTGGAGAGCAGAGCAGGGAATATAAAGAAGTACTACAGGATTTTACTTCTATTGCAGACCAAGCCTGTGTATGTTCATTTATTTGTGTCCAGGTTTTTATGGCTTGTATGTTTGCTGCCCAGTAATAAAACTGAAAATTAGGTAAAGCCATGCCACCTTCTGCCTGAGGTCTTTGTAGGGTCGCTCTTCGGATAAGTGGGTGTTTTGAGTTCCAAATGAATGAGGTTATTATTGAATCTAACTGTTTAAAAAATGATTTATTGATATATATTGGAATGTTTTGAAATAAAAAGAGAAGTTTAGGAAGGATATTCATCTTAACAATGTTAATTCTTCCGGCTAGAGTGAGATGAAGGGTTGACCATCTATGCAAGTCTTGCTTAATTTTTTCCATACAGACGCCAAAATTTTGTTGATAAAGAGCTTTATGTTTACTTGTGATATTTACCCCTAGGTATTTAAACTGATCTGCTATGGTAAAAGGTACGGTGTCTAATCTAATATTATATGCTTGTGAATTCACTGGAAAGAGTATACTTTTATTCAGATTAATTCTAAGACCAGATATCTTTTGAAATTCTGTTAGTGCTGTTAGAACAGCGGGGATAGTGTTTTCTGGGTCTGATATATATAAAACCATATCATCTGCATATAGAGAAATTTTCTGTTCCAGTCCTTCTCTGACAATCCCCTTTATCTGATAAGAATTTCGGCAGTGAACCGCCAGTGGTTCAATAGCGATTGCAAACAACAGTGGCGACAAGGGACATCCTTGTCTGGTATCACGTTCTAGTTTAAAGTAGTCTGAGCAAATGTTATTAATACAAACTGAAGCTTCTGGATTGGTATACAGTAGTTTGATCCAAGCACAAATATTTGGGCCAAACCCAAATTTCTCCAAAGCAGTGAAAAGGTAATTCCATTCAATCATATCAAATGCTTTTTCTGCGTCTAATGATAGTAATATCTCTGGGATGTTTGATTTTGCTGGTGAATATATAACATTAAACAAGCGTCGGAGATTTGAAGATAGGTGTCGGCCTTTAATAAATCCAGTTTGATCTTGTGATATTACCGAGGGCAGCACTTTCTCCATCCTTCTAGCTAGGATTTTTGAGAGTATCTTAACATCATTATTCAGGATTGAAATTGGTCTGTATGATGCACATTGTAACAAGTCCTTATTTTGTTTAGGAAAGACGGTGATTAATGCTTGTCGAAATGTTTGAGGTAGTATTTGGTTGTCTCTAGCTTCTGTAAATGTTGCCAATAAGAAGGGCCTCCTGATTTCCCGCTTTGTAGTGACTTTATAGCGTCTAGTAATTCTGTTAGCGTTAGAGGTTTATCCAGTTCCTCAGCACTTAAAGCATCTATTTGTGGTATCTGTGAAGTATCCAGAAATGCATTAGATTGTGTGTTGTCTTCTTTGGGCTCAGTGGAATATAAAGACTTATAGTAATCTCTAAATGTGTGCATTATTTTATTATGGTCGATGATTTCTTCTCCATTCTTGTTGGTGATGTCACGCACGCGCGATTAGGGAGCCGTGGAATGACCTAAACTGTTGCGCGAAAGCATATACCAGACGGGAATGGTGGAGTACTAACCTTTCTCTCTTTATCTCCAACAGAAAGAAAGACACAACACCGCCATGAACCTGCTGAACATGGATTCCCAACACGCCACTTCCGCCTTCCCTCTGTCGCACCCCAATGACGTCAGCAGTCCCATCATCCATCTCGGTTCCTTCCCAGCAGCGCTTCATCCATTTCCGGTCCCTCCCTCATAAATGTTCCCCCCCGTCCGCCATGATGGCGAACGGTGTTATGACAGTTGTACTGTATATTCGACTGATTGCACTTTTCCCACAGTATATGGGGCCGGAAAACCCCAAACCTTTTTCTGACTTCTTGTGTCTTTTTTACAGTGGCGTAGTCGGCAGGAGATAAGTATTGTCCGAACATGTCAGAAGGACAAGAACTAAACGAAGTGCTGTCCGGGATGGCTGCCCAAATCCAGAATCTCCGGATCGCACATGCAGAAACAACGCGGGAGCTTGAAGCAACCAAGGCAAGGCTGACAACGGCAGAAGCGGTAAGACCGGAGCCCTCCCGACCTCCGCCTCCTCCGATGGTACCGTTGTCCGAAGCAGATGATATAGAATCATACCTCGGCATATTTGAGAGGACCGCCTCTCGCAACAAGTGGCCACGGGCGGAGTGGGCGTCCATTTTGGCTCCGTACCTGAAGGGTGCTGAGCAGCGGGCCTATTACGATCTCCTCGAGGAGGAGGCCGCAGATTACGACCTCCTAAAGCCAGAGATCCTGAGTCGCTACGGCATCACTACGGACCAGCAGGCGAGTGAATGGCGAACCTGGCAGTTCAACCCCGACCACCCTGCCCGAGCCCAGGCTTTCGAGTTCTGGAGCAAGATGGGGTGTTGGTTAAGACCGGAAGGTCCCCAGGCACGTAAAGTAGTAGAGCAGGTGGCGTGTGAGGGCTTAGTGAACGCTATGCCGGGATATCTCGCCCAGCAGGTCCGTAGACACCCCTACAAGGACATGAAAGGACACTTGGAGGTCCTGGAGTGTCAACTCGCGGTGCACCGAACCGGGGGATCGGAAAAGTTGGCTCGTGGCGCTCGACGGGGCGGACCAGTCACTCCGAGCCCAAACGTCGCGCGGCGGAAGCACCGCCAAAGGCCAAGGACAGACCCGGCCGGCCACGCTGTTTCAAGTGTGGGGACCTCGGTCACCTGTTGTCTGCCTGCCCTCTGTATCAGCCACTCCAGGAGCCAATGGACTGTACTTGGGCCACCACAGAAAGGTACTGTGCTCTGTCAAACCCTCTGGCTATTCCAAATACGGGAGTGGTTTTAGTTAATGGTCATTCTGTGCTTGCATTGTTTGATTCCGGCAGCAACATTACCATTGTCGCTCGCCGTTATGTTTTACCGCGACAATGGCGATACCAGTATGTCAACGTAACTTGTGTACATGGGGAGACCAAGTCTTATAAGTCCGCGAAGTGTTTTTTATCATGGAATGGTGGCTTGTCTCAGTTAACGGTTGTGGTTTTACCCGAGCCACCTTTTCCTGTCATTTTGGGACACGACTGGTCAGATAGCAACAGCGGGAAACAAATAACCACTCCTAGAGCTAAGTTGGGTCTTGTTATGGGTACGCGAAGCACCACCCCCGCGGCTCCCAGGCCGTGCACACGGGCAAATGCCTTAGATAATAGTGACCGGGGGGAAGAGTCTCTGGCGTCGGACCCCGACCCTGATGAAGATCCGGGCGAGGGCACGAGCCAAGGTGTCTGCAGAGCTCCCGTATATGCGGACCCGATAGACTCTATGGTTAATCAGTTCCGGTCTACCCCCGTGTCATTTAAAAGGGAACAGTGGAATGATGATTCCCTAAAAAACGCCCGGAATGCAATTGTTTCAGTAAATGACCATTTGTCAGAAAGTTCCTTGCCACCGCAGCCCTACTTTGTATTAGAACATGATCTGTTGTATCGAGTCGCGAGACACGAAGGTGGAGTGCGGAAGTTATTGTTAGTGCCGCGAACCTTCCGGCGGGAGGTTTGCGAACTGGCGTACTCCCACCTCCTAGGTGCCCATCTGGGAACCGAAAAAACGCTGGAGAGAATTAAACAGCGGTTTTATTGGCCAGGAATAAATGAGGAGGTTCGACGTTTCTGTCAGTCCTGCCCGGAGTGTCAGATCCGTCATATTCCTAGGAGGGACCGCGCTCCTCTAGTTCCTATTCCCCTTATTGATGTTCCCTTTGAGAGGATCGGTATTGATCTTGTAAGTCCCCTAGAACCTTCGACCCGTGGCCAAAAGTACATATTGGTCATGGTAGATTATGCAACTCGATACCCAGAGGCGGTGCCCTTACGTTCCGCTACTTCTAAGAATATCGCACGGGAATTAGTCAGGCTCTTTGCCCGAGTGGGAATACCTAAAGAAGTCCTCACGGATCAAGGTACTCCCTTTACTTCGGATACGTTCAGGGAGGTGGCTAAGTTACTTAAAATTAAACATCTGAAGACGTCTGTTTATCACCCGCAAACCGATGGTTTAGTGGAGCGCTTCAATCAGACGCTTAAACAGATGTTACGTAAGGTAGTCAGCGTGGACGGTAGGAACTGGGACGAGCTTTTGCCCTTCGTGCTCTTTGCTTACCGGGAAGTCCCACAGGCCTCCACGGGTTTTTCCCCCTTTGAACTCTTATATGGACGCCAGCCCCGGGGGCTTTTAGATATATTAAAAGAAGGCTGGGAAGAGGAGGCTCTACCTGGCAGTAATGTTTTGGAGTACATTGCGCAAATGCGCGATAGAATGAACAAAATCCAACCCATCCTAAAAGATCACATGACCCGTGCTCAAGCAACGCAAGCCCGGTGCTATAATAGAAATGCTGTCCTCAGGGAATTTCACCCCGGAGACTGCGTGATGGTACTTGTACCCACATCCCACTCTAAATTACTGGCCCATTGGCAGGGTCCTTATGAGGTTAAGGAGCGGAAAGGGTTGGTGGATTATTTGGTGAAACAACCAAATCGTAGACCTGCCGAGAGAGTGTACCACGTGAACTTGTTAAAGCCGTGGAGAGATAGGGATGAGGCTCCACCCTCCGGTACCGCCCTCTCCCTTTGCGTAAGTAAACTCACACTTAACCTCGGACCGGACTTAACCCCATCACAACGGCTGGAGCTGGAACATGCTATCCATGCCGTCCCCGAAGTGGTTAGCGAGTTACCTGGCTGTACTTCGTTGATTGAGCACGATATTGTTACTGACCCGGGGGTGGTAGTCAGGGAGAGACCCTATCGCCTCCCGGAAGCAAAGAGGACGGAAGTGGAATTAGAGATCCAGAGGATGTTGGACATGAATATTATTGAGGAAAGCTATAGTCCCTGGTCCAGTCCTATCGTCCTCATCTCTAAGCCAGACGGGTCCTGGAGGTTTTGCAATGACTTCAGGCGTCTGAACCAAGTCTCTAAGTTCGATGCCTACCCTATGCCCCGAGTGGACGATCAGTTGGAGCGCCTAGGGAGGGCACAATACTTGACTACCTTGGACATGACAAAAGGGTACTGGCAAATTCCCTTAACTGCATCCGCCAGAGAGAAAACAGCATTCAGTACCCCTAGTGGACATTGGCAGTATAAGGTCCTCCCATTCGGGTTGCACGGGGCACCTGCAACGTTCCAGCGTCTGGTGGACAGAGTGCTACGGCCCCATCAATCCTATTGTGCCGCCTACTTGGATGACGTAGTCATTTATTCCGGCACCTGGGAGGAACATATACTGCAGGTGTATGCTGTTCTTGCCACACTAGCGAAGGCCGGCCTCCGCATTAATCCACGTAAGTGTTACTTTGGCTTAAGGGAGGCCAAATATTTAGGCTACCTAGTGGGGCGGGGACAGGTGAAACCCCAATGCTCCAAAATAAAGGACATCTTGGAATGGCCCCGTCCGATAACCAAGAAACAGGTGCAGGCTTTCTTAGGGTTAGCGGGGTATTACCGCCGGTTTGTTCCCCGTTTCTCTGAAAAAGCAGCACCCTTGACTGATCTCACAAAGAAAGGGTCTCCTGTCTATGTGGTGTGGAACCAGAAAGCGGAACAAGCATTCAGTGACTTAAAAAAGGCCCTGACGTCGGCACCTATATTACACACCCCTAACTTCTCTTTACCTTTTCTTCTCCAGACCGACGCTTCGGAAACAGGCCTGGGTGCAGTGTTGAGCCAAAGCGTCGACGGTGCCGAACACCCTGTGTTTTACCTGAGCCGGAAATTGTTGGACCGAGAGACCAGGTACGCGGCGGTTGAGAGGGAGGCCTTGGCCATTAAGTGGGCGGTGACTCATCTGCGGTACTACCTGCTGGGTCGTGAGTTCACTCTGGTAACGGACCATGCCGCCTTACAGTGGATGGCCCTGCACAAGGAATCGAACCCTCGTGTCACCAGGTGGTTTTTGGACCTGCAGCCTTATAAGTTTACCGTTACTTATCGCCGGGGTCCCCTTCAGGCCAATGCGGATGCCCTCTCCCGGGTTCACGACCTCTCGGTTCGGTCCGCCCGACCCGGTGGGTCTGGGCTGAGGGGGGGGGGGGGTCATGTCACGCACGCGCGATTAGGGAGCCGCGGAACGACCTAAACTGTTGCATGAAAGCATATACCAGACGGGAATGGCGGAGTACTAACCTTTCTCTCTTTATCTCCAACAGAAAGAAAGACACAACACTGCCATGCTGAACATGGATTCCCAACACGCCACTTCCGCCTTCCCTCTGTCGCACCCCAATGACGTCAGCAGTCCCATCATCCATCTCGGTTCCTTCCCAGCAGCGCTTCATCCATTTCCGGTCCCTCCCTCATAAATGTTCCCCCCGTCCGCCATGATGGCGAACGGTGTTATGACAGTTGTACTGTATATTCGACTGATTGCACTTTTCCCACAGTATATGGGGCCGGAAAACCCCAAACCTTTTTCTGACTTCTTGTGTCTTTTTTACAGTGATTACTGGTATTGCATTGTGAACTTCTTGTTTATGAATTTGTTGAGCTAAAAGCTTATTAGCTTTTTCTCCTTGTTCATAGTAATGCTATCTAGACTTATAAATAAGTTGTTCAGTTTCTTAAGATGTTAAGTTCTGTATGTAGGGCCTGTCTTTTCCTGTGGAGAACTTCATTTGCACGCCTGGCTTGTTCTTCATCTATTCTAGTAATTTCATTTCTTAGCTCTGACACTTTCTTGGTTTCTAATTTATTTCTGTGGGAAAGATATGAAATAATCTGTCCTCTTAAGAAGGCCTTTAGAGTTTCCCAGAGTGTTCCTGCAGAAACCTCTGTGGATGTGTTTGTCTCTAGGAAGAAGCTGATTTGTTTGGATATAAATTCTGTGCAGTTCTTGTCTGCCAATAAAAGAGGGTTAAGATGCCATCTGCGAGGTGAGTGTGAGGGGCTTATTGATTTTAGCTCCAAGACTAGAGGGGCATGGTCAGAGATAACAATTGTGTCATATCTGCATGATTTAATTGTAGGCAGGAAATTATTATCTATAAAAAAATAATCAGTTCTTGAGTAGCTATAATGCACTGGTGAGTAGAACGAATATGTTCTTGAGTTTGAGTTAAGAAACCTCCAGGGGTCTGATAAGTTGTGATCATTCAAAAACTGTGTAATTATCTTTGCAGTATTAGATGTCGTCCCCCCTGTCCCAGGAGTCCTATCTAAGAGTGGATTTAAAACACAACTAAAGTCCCCAGCCATTATAATATTATGAGTGTTCACATTGGGAATGGATGCAAATAGATTTTGCATGAATTCCTTATCATCAACATTGGGTGCATAAACATTTATCAAAATCATTTTACTGTTATATAAGTTGCCCATGACCATCACATATCTCCCTTCAGGGTCCGACACTACATCTGATGCTACAAATGGAACAGTTCTGTGTATGAGAATTCCAACCCCTCTAGTTTTCTTTATAAAGCTAGAATGGAACATTTGGCCAGTCCAGTCTTTTTGTAATCTGAACTGATCCTTGGTTAGTAAGTGGGTCTCCTGTAGAAATACTATTTTAGCGTTTAAGCCTGTTAGGTGAGAGCATACTTTCTTTCTCTTTAATTCGTGATTCAGGCCTTTAACATTC
The DNA here is from genome assembly GCF_900747795.2 of Erpetoichthys calabaricus. NCBI lineage: Eukaryota > Metazoa > Chordata > Cladistia > Polypteriformes > Polypteridae > Erpetoichthys > Erpetoichthys calabaricus. The sequence continues at coordinate 353,123,693 of NC_041394.2, read as the reverse complement.
CAGCTCACAAAGTTAACTGTCCCATCATGGAGACATTGATTCTGAGTTTTTAATGTCATTTTATAGTTTTAATTGGTAATATGGCAGTTTTAATCTTAGTTTCAAGATTCCCCATGAGTTATTGCATTTTAGCCTATTGTTGCATTGATATTTATAATTATAAGAATTTACAAGAATAGATTAGATATAACCTGCTCTCCTTCTCTCCCCCCTTTATCCCCCCACCCCCCCATTTTGCCTCCCCACATGAGGCTTGATCCCACTTCGCGATGTCCTGGTCCTCTGACATACGAAGAGACAGAGCAGGTCCAAAACAAAACAAACCCCACCCTGCAGCGGCGTTACAGAATTAAAACAGAGATATCTTTTGCAGTTAAATTCTTAATACTATCTGCCGAAAATGTTCTCATTAACAATATTTAAGCTTGAAATAATCTTCAGCGCTTTTAAGTTAAGATATTAAAAAAAAAAAAAAGAAACAACCCTGGGGATGATTTTAAAAACTAGTCTAGGATAAACTTGCTAATTTCTACTGTAATAGTATAATGGTAATAGTATAGATAGTAGAAAAAGCAATAAACCAAGGGTATGAAGTTAAACAGTCTACTTTAAGGTATAGTAAAAGAAAACAAAAAAAAAACGAATTCTACTTTAATTACTTCCACATTTTCACACTCACGTCTTTAACTCAATAACACTATAACTCTGATTAAAACATAAACATATAAAGTCCAGAAAAAGAAAAGGAAAAAAAAAGGGATGTATAATTATAATACCAGTCTCTTTAAACATGGATCCAGAGAGCAGATCATAGGTCCTTCCCGTGCCTTCCCGTGCCTTGATAGAATACGGCTCCTTATTAACTTTCAAAAAAGTGTCGGAAACAGCTTCTTTAGTTCCTTTTCAGCTTCTTCTTTGCTTAGGAAAATATGATGTTGATCTTGAACTTCCACTTTCAGTTTGGCGGAATACAAGAGGCTGTATTTGATATCGGCTTTCCGTAGCAACTTTTTAATGTCGATGTAGGATCTGCGTTTTGTAGCTGTTGATGGTGAGAAGTCGGGAAAAATACGAATAAGATTATTTTCGAATATAATCTCTTGCTTGCATCTGAGAAGTGCCATCACATCAAGCTTACATCGTAGTCGCTCAAAGCGGACAATAAAAGACCTAGGTTTAAAGGTGCTTGGTCTGTTTGTGCGATAAGCCGCTGCTATCTCAATGTCGAGTTTAAAGTCATCTCCAATTATTTTAGACAGTAATTCTACTGCAAATTTCACTGGGCTTGAGCTTTCTCGTTTCTCAGGTATACCCTCAATTCTTATATTATTTCTTCTGCACCCATCCTCCAGGGCTGCAAGTCTGTCTCCAAGTTTTTTACATTCCGAGTTCGCAGCTGTGGCTTTTTCATCGGCGTTAGATGCCAGTTGTTCCGCTGTTTCAACTCGAGCCGTGAGTCCCTGCTTAACGTCTTCCAGCTGATCTGAAACGTCATTAATATGGTCACCAAGCATTTTCAGTTTGGAATTAGTTTCTTCGATGTGTTCCACTAATTTCTCCAACATGCCTTTAAAGTTCACGTCAAAACGTTTAAACAGATGCGTTTCCTTTTCCTTATCTTTGTTATCCTTCTTGAGCTCAATGGTCACCTTCTTAAGATCATTCATGTTATCTTTCTTAAGCTCATTCTTAAGCTCATTCATGGCCATAACCATGGCAGTGGCCACTGTAGCGATCATCTCTTTCAGTTCGGACAGTTCGCTTCGGCTTTCGTGCTCCGCGAGTGGAAATGCAGCTCCTGTTACAGCAGGCGCTGCAGGCTCGCGATGAGTAGATGAGAGCACATCCTGTAGGGCCCTCTCTAGTCTCAAGTGATCCTCAGAAATCGGCGATCCATCGCGACCTGTATCACTTGCACCTTCGCTCCCATTTTCACTCTTGACTGGAGACGATACAATGGAGTGGGGTCCCAGGAAATCTGCGCATTCATCTGCTTGTTCTAGGTCAGTCTCTGAGAGGCCATACCATGCACTCGGGCCGGAAGTCTGTCCAGACTTTGATAGAGCTTTAAGTTTCTTTTCCGGTTCTTTCTGACTTTTCTTCTTGTTACTCATGCTTGTATATTGTAGTGGAAGTTCCTTGGTCGGGTTAAATACAGAATACCTCTAAATAATATGAAATACGTGAAAAAATAAAGCCGCTGCTAGCGGAGCTCTGCTTCAGACGTCCATCTCCTATAAACGGACGAAACCAACAGACAGTTAAGTTACAGGACTCTGTTTCATTCCAACACTGGAAGGCCACAGGGCTGTGTCATATCACCATTACTATTTACTCGGTACACAAGTGACCTGAGACAGAACAATGAACACTGCTCCATTATCAAGTGTGCTCATATCTGGGGAGGATGAAAGGCACAATTTAAATCAAATGGACTGGATGGTAAACTGGTGTAATAAAAACTTTCCCACTCTGAATGTAGAAAAGACCAAATAAATATTTGACTTCACCCATTGTTGTTTTGGGAGAGGAGGTAGAAATAGTAAATGAATATAAATACTTAGGAACTAACTTAGATAACAATCTTAACTGGAATGCAAATATAACAAAAAATATTCTGTAAATGCAATCAGTGTTTATTTGTCCTCCATAAACTCAAACTATTAAACTAAAGTAGAGAAGGACCTCATGTTGTCCTTTAATTGCAGTGTGATTCAGTCTGTTATCACTTTTAGTTTCATTGCCTGGTTTAGTGTTCTTCTTCTTCTTCTTTCGGCTGCTCCCGTTAGGGGTTGCCGCAGCGGATCATCTTCTTCCATATCTTTTGTCCTCTGCATCTTACACCCATCACCTGCATGTCCTCTCTCACCACATCCATAACCCTTCTCTTAGGCCTTCCTCTTTTCCTTTTCCCTGACAGCTCTATCCTTAACATCCTTCTCCCAATATACCCAGCATCTCTCCTCTGCACATGTCCAAACCAACGCAATCTCGCCTCTATGACTTTGTCTCCCAACCGTCCAACCTGAGCTAACCCTCTAATGTCCTCATTTCTAATCCTGTCCATCCTCGTCACACCCAATGCAAATCTTAACATTTCTAACTCTGCCACCTCCAGCTCTGTCTCCTGCTTTCTGGTCAGTGCCACCGTCTCCAACCCATATAACATAGCTGGTCTCACTACCATCCTGTAGACCTTCCCTTTCCTTCTTGCTGATACCCATCTGTCATAAATCACTCCTGACACTCTTCTCCACCCATTCTACTCTCCCTGCACTCTCTTCTTCACCTCTCTTCCACAATCCCCATTACTCTGTACTGTTGATCCCAAGTAATCATCCACCTTCGCCAACTCTACTACTTGCATCCTAACCATTCCACTGACCTCCCTCTCATTTACACACATGCATGCTGTCTTGTTCCTACTGACCTTCATTCCTTTCCTCTCTAGAGCAGATCTCCACCTCTCCAGGGTCTCCTCAACCGGCTCCCTACTATCGCTACAGATCACAATGTCATCAGCAAACATCATAGTCCAAGGGGACTCCTGTCTAATCTCGCCTGTCAATCTGTCCATCACCATTAGAAATAAGAAAGACCTCAGAGCCGATCCCTGATGTAATCCCACCTCCATTTTGAATGCATCCATCACTCCTACCGCAGACCTCACCACTGTCACACTTCCCTGCCACTTCCGACTTCCTCATACAATACCACAGCTACTCATGCCGTGGCTCATCAATTTTATTCCCCTGTAGTTACTACAGTCCTGCACATCCCCCTTATTCTTAAATATCTGCACCAGTACACTTCTTCTCCACTCCTCAGGCATCCTCTCACTTTCCAAGATTCCATTAAACAATCTGATTAAAAACTCCACTGCCATCTCTCCTGAACACCTCCATGCTTCCATAGGTATGTCATCTGGACCAACGGCCTTTACATTTTTCATCTTCTTCATAGCTGTCCTTATTTCCTCCTTGCTAATACGTTGTACTTCCTGATTCACTATCTCCACATCATCCAACCTCTTCTCTCTTTCGTTCTCTTCATTCATCAGCCTCTCAAAGTACTCTTTCCATCTGCTCAACACACTCTCCTTGCCTGTGAGTATGTTTCCATCTCTAACCTTTATCACTGTAACCTGCTGCACGTCTTTCCCAGCTCAGTCCCTCTGTAGCTCACTGGTCCTTTTCTCCCTCTTTAGTGCCAGCCTCTCATACAACTCATCATATACCTTTTCCTTAGCCTTTGCCACCTCTCTCTTCACCTTGCACCTTATCTCCTTGTACTCTTGTCTACTTTCTGCATCTTTCTGACTATCCCGCTTCTTCTTTGTCATCCTCTTCCTCTGTATACTCTCCTGTACTTCCCTATTCCACCACCAGGTTTCCTTTTCCTCCTTCCTCTTTCCAGATGTCACGCCAATCACCCGTCTTGCTTTCACCCTTACTACATCTGCTGTAGTTTCCCTGCTGTCTGGTAATTCTTCACTGCCGCCCAGTGCCTGTCTCACCTCCTCCCTAAACTCAACCTTGCAGTCTTCCTTTTTCAACTTCCACCATGTGATCCTTGGCTCTGCCCTAACTCTCTTCCTCTGCTTGATCTCCAACATCATCCTACAGAGCACCATCCTATGCTGCTTATCTACACTTTCCCCTGCCACCACTTTGCAGTCTTCAAACTCCTTCAGATTGACTCTTCTGCATAGGATGTAATCTACCTGTGTGCATCTTCCACCACTCTTGTACTTAACCCTGTGTTCCTCCTCTCTTCTTAAAATACGTATTCACCACAGCCATGTCCATCCTTTTGGCAAAATCCACTATCTTCTGACCTTCTTCATTCCTCTCCTTGATACCATACCTACCCATCACCTCCTCATCTCCTCTGTTTCCTTCACCAACATGTCCATTGAAATCCGCTCCAATCACCAATTTCTGTCCCTTGGTTACACTCTCCACCACTTCATCCAACTCACTCCAGAAATCTTCTTTCTCCTCCATCGCACACCCAACTTGCGGGGCATATGCACTAACAACATTCATCATCATAATCATCATTCTGGCTGACACTCTGTTCACTTCCAAAACACTCTTGACATACTGTTCCTTCAGAATAACTCCTACCCCATTTCTCCTCCCATCCACACCATGATAGAACAATTTGAATACACCTCCGATCCACCTGGCCTTAATCCCCTTCCATTTAGTCTCTTGCACGTACAATGCATCAACCCTCCTTCTCTCCATCAAATCTGCTAACTCCCTCCTCTTACCAGTCGTACTGCCAACATTCAAAGTTCCTACCCTCAGTTCCACTCTCTTTACCTTCCTCCACTCCTCCTGCCTCCAGACACATCTCCCCCCTCCTCTTCTCCTTCTTCTTTGGCCAACAGTAGCCTAATTTCCGCCAGCACCCTGTTGGCTAACCATACTGGTGGTGGTTGTTGTTAACCCGGGGCTCGACTGATCCAGTATGGAAATTTGTATTATTGTCCGCATATTGATTTGGCAAAATTTTACACCGGATGCCCTTCCTGACGTAACCCTCCCCATTTATCCGGGCTTGGGACTGGCACAAAGAAACACACTGGTTTGTGCATCCCCTGTGGCTGGGTTCCTGAATACTTCTGTCATTGTGATGTTTAATTATTTTTTATTGGATTTCCAAAAGTTTGCTGTCATTCAGTACTTTTGAGTGTTGCTTGATGAAGTAAAATTAAATGATTTTTGAAACTGTAACAGAAGTGAATGCACCCGCATTACAGACTATGGTTGAGCTGATGTGCCCCTCTAGTGGTGAAGAAGGTGAACTGTAGGACACCAGGCTGATGTCTGTGACCACAAATGACTGCTAAACAAACTCTTCAAAAAGCCACTTAGGGTGACAGCTACTCTGAACGTGAATGTTCCCTTATTAACTGTGTCTGGTTGAATCTGTTCAGACATTTTCTCTTTTATATTGTGTTCACTTACCACACACAGTGTCCATCCTCTTTATACAAAGTGTTAACTTTTTTGTGTTCAGACTGCAGATTTAGGTTTCTAATGTCATAAACAACACATTTCTGAATTCTTTGATTCTCTGAGCTTTATGCAGAATTTCAGTAGCTGTTAATTTCCAGCTGTCTTCGGTATTAATATTGTTTACTGTTAAACATAAACATTCTTATTTGTGTAAATCTTTCTGGTGTGAGCCCTGATTATAACAATGACTGCCATGTGTTGTCTCTCTGCTGACTTTCCTGTCTTAAGTTTTGTTCCTGTCTGCTGCACTCGAGTTTCTCTTTGCCATAATAAAGTCCACCTCACCTCACCCAAATTAAATTAAAAATACTAATAAATATGAAGGAGGATAACGATGATGATGTCACATTTTCCAAGGAAGTCACCTGACTTGTTTAAGTTTCCACAGAAAAACCCTCCCTTTGAATTAACCAATGAGCACACAGCATTTAAAACAAACAGAGGAGCAGCTGGCCAATAAAAGCAGGAGGACTGAGACAGCAAGTCATTCATCTGTGCCTCCTTCTTTCAGTGTGTGAGCAGCACCGGTGGTCTTCTCTCCAGGTAAGGGGTCTTGTCTTGGCTCTTGTGTGTTCAGATGTGAATGTGTGTGTTTAGTGTTTCTGCTCAGGTTTGAATTTAATGTTAGTGTTTTACTTTACTATTAAATGTGAAATACCCATGAATGCAATAATCCAAGTTATATAAAGAAATGTGTGAGGCCTTGTTTTAGTAGTGCGTTATAGACCACCCAAAGCAGACAGTAATTTAAACACACATCTATTTAGTATTATTAAACAGGCAACTTTACATGAGGATATTAAAGTCATGGGGGACTTCAACTATCTGAAGGAGTTTTTAGAAGTAATCAGTGACTGTTTTTAAAACAGTATGTTCAAGCACCAACATGGGGTGAAGCCTGTCTGGATTTAGGATTTTGTAATAATCAGGATTGAGGGTGTAGAGGTGATTGGACCACTAGGGTTCTCCATGTTTTAGAAGAGTGCAGATGCAAAGACTAAAATTGTTAAGTTTAACTTTGGTAGAGCAAATTTTGAGCAGATGCTGCAAAGTCAAAAAAGGATAGACTGGGATAAGCTATTAAGTGTGGAGACAGTCGGGAGCAGTGGAACAGGTTTAAAAATGTTTGACATGTAAAGCAGGACAGGTACATACAGTACCTAAAATTGTGCAGTGTGTTAACAGTTAAAAAAAGAGCTGCAAAGAAAAAAATAACAAACAAATAAAGCATATAAGATTAATAAGTCCGTAGTGAATCGTAGGGCATATGAGAACATGAGGGCGACCATTAAGAAGGATATCAGGGAGGCTAAAAGACATTTAGAGAGGAATAGAGCAGATAAAGACGAAAGACGACCCTAAGAGATTCTTTCAGTATTTTAGTAGTAAAAGAACAGTCAACTAGGAGGTGAAGTGCATCAGAAATAGTAAAGGGGAATTAAAAGATACAGACAGGGAAATAGCGGATGCCCTGAACTTACATTTATCTGAGGTCTTCACAAGTGAGGAAGTGGATAACCTCTCAGAGGTAACAGCGACTACTAAAGAGGTACTGAGGGATTTGGAAATTGTAGTGCTTAAGGTTCATTAGCGAGTACAGATATTTTTTGGAAGTCACTGTGCCCTTGGCATATTCCAAAAGACTTGAAAATGGCAAAAACAATCCCATTATATTAAAAGGCTGACCAGGCAGATCCAAGCAACTATATGCTAGTAAGTTTAACATGCATCACTGGAAAATTAATGGAAGGAATTATAAAAGATAAGATTGAGCAGCACCTGGAGAAAACAGGAGGTTTACTGAACAGTCAGCATGGGGTCAGAAGAGGGAGGTCGTGTTTTACCAATATGCTGGAATTCTATGAGGAAGCATCAAAAGGATATGATCAAAGTGGAGCAGATAATATTATTTATCTGGACTTTCAGAAAGCATTTGATAAGGTGCCACATGAGAGGCTGGGCATCAAACTAAAAGAAGTGGGAGTTCAGGGTGATGTTTTTAGATGGGTGCAGAATTGGCTCAGTCACAGGAAGCAGAGAGTTATGGTGTGAGGAACCTCATCAGAACTGGCCGATGTTAAGAGTGGTGTTCCACAGGGGTCAGTGTAGGGGCCGCTGCTATTTTTAATATATATAAATGATTTAGATAGGAATATAAATAACAAGCTGGTTAAGTTTGCAGATGATACCAAGATAGGTGGATTGGCAGATAATTTGGAATCCGATATATCATTACAGAAGGACTTGGGTAGCATACAGACTTGGGCAGATTTGTATCAGATGAAATTTAATGTCAGTAAATGTAAAGTATTACAATTAGGAAGTTAAAAATGTGAGGTTTGATTACACAATGGGCAGCCAGAAAATCGAGAGTACACCTTATGAGAAGGATTTAGGAGTCATAGTGGACTCTAAGCTATAGACTTCCCGACAGTGTTCACAAGTCATTAAGAAGGCTAACAGAGTGTTAGGTTATATAGCGCCTTGATGTGTGGAGTACAAGTCACAAGAGGTTCTGCTCAAGCTTTATAACACACTGGTGAGGCCTCATCTGGAGTCCTGTGTTCAGTTTTGGTCTCCAGGCTACAAAAAGGACATAGCGACACTAGAAAAGGTCCAGAGAAGATGGACAAGGCTGATTAGAGGGCTACAGGGGTTGAATTATGAGGAAAGATGAAAAGAGCTGAGCCTTCACAGTTTAAGAAAATGGAGATTAAGAGGTGAAATGATTGAAGTGTTCACTGATGCCTTTTGTAATATGAAATAGAGTACAACTGATTCCATTTTTAGAAACTGGCCTGTTAATTAAAGTCAAAGAATACAACAGTCATGTGATTTGTAATTATATGAAAATGTAAAATTAAAACATCTAAAGGGAAAGTCAGGAATGGACATCAGCAGTGTGGATATCTGAAGTGTGAAGCTAGAGCCAGAGTTTAAATATTTTACAGTTGAGGCACAGAGGGGGAGAGTTTATCAAGAGGAGACATTGGTAATCATTTTAGACTTGGTATGATCTTTAATTGCGCTAATCACAGACTTATTTTTTAATATTAAAAAATTGGCCATTTCTTGATCAGACACTTGCTGTTAACATGCTGTCTTCATTCTTTACACACTGAGTTTTCACCACACAAGTAAGAACATTAAATGCTGTGCTTTAAGACAGAAATAATCAGGCTCTTTTCACATGAACTGCATGCTTAGGTTTGGCCTGTCATTAATTATAGTGTTGGAAAACCTGAGGTGCTGACTTTTGAACACAAATATAATAAAAGCAAAGAATATTTAAAGAATCAATAAAAAAAGGACTCTGTTTATCAGTTCGTGAATTCATTTAGACAGGGTTCACACACCAAAAAAGTGAATTCTACCGCACATGAAAAGAGAACCTGACTGTCTGATCAAAGAGATGTTACACTTTTAGATGGTAAACTCTCTTCTTAAAGTGTCACCAAATAGAGTAACAAAAGAAAAACAACAGGTAAGCGTTTCTCACCTCATTTTCATAAGAGCCCACTTGGTTCACTACTATTGACAGTGTGATGGGTGACTCCATGTAAAGACGGCTGGGTCGAGATGTGCTCACCAGTACAGAAGGAAGGGGGCTCAGCTGTGGAAAGGCAGAAATGAAGCAGACGGGTCACCCAGAATAGAGTGAGAGAAGGGAACTCTGGGAGGAAAGCGGCAACCCAGCATCAGAGAGATAGCAGGTCAGGGAAAATAGTTCTTTAGGGCACTTAGAAATAAGCTAGTGGGTGAAACACCTGACTGGAGGATTAACAACAACAACAACAACATTTAGTCATGTAGCACATTTTCATACAAAAAAGTAGCTCAAAGTGCTTTACATAATGAAGAAAATAAAATTAAAATAAAAGACAAAATAAGAAATTAAAATAAGACAACATTAGTTAACATAGAAAAAGAGTAAGGTCCGATGGCCAGGGAGGACAGAAAAAACAAAAAAAAAAACTCCAGATGGCTGGAGAAAAAAATAAAATCTGCAGGGGTTCCAGGCCATGAGACCGCCCAGTCCCCTCTGGGCATTCTACCTAACATAAATGAAATAGTCCTCTTCGTAGTTAGGGTTCTCATGGAGTCACTTGATGGTGATGGTCATACAGACTTCTGGCTTTTAATCCATCAATGTTGGAACATCACGGTGCTTTGAGTAGATAGTGGTGGCACAAGCCACCACCAAAAGGACACCGGAAAAGGAAACAGAAGAGAGAGTAGGGGTTAGTACAGATTTTAGAGGCACCATGGATAGTTATTATAATGATTGGATATACAGAGTATCAGGATTAAATTACAGTGAAGCTATGAGAGGGCCATGTTAAAGTAATGTGTTTTCAGTAGTTTTTTAAGGTGCTCCACTAGATTTTAGGTGCATAACAGCAGAAGGCCGCCTCACCACTTATTTTAAGTTTTGCTCTTGGAATTCTAAGGAGACACTCAGTTGAGGATCTGAGGTTACGATTTAGAATATAAGATGTCAGACATTCCGATATATAAAATGGGGTGAGATTATTTAAGGCTTTATAAGCCATAAGCAGAATTTTAAAGTCAATCCTGAATGACACAGGTAACCAGTGTAGTGACATCAAAACTGGAGAAACGTGCTCGGATTTTTTTTTCCTAGTTAGGATTCTAGCAGCTGCATTCTGCACTCGTTGCAAACGATTTATGTCTTTTTTGGGTAGTCCTGAGAGGAGTGTGTTACAGTAATCTAGCCGACTGAAAACAAACGCATGAACTAATTTCTCAGCATCTTTCAATGATATAAGAGGTCTAACTTTTGCTATGTTTCTTAAGTGAAAAAATGCTGTCCTAGTGATCTGATTAATATGTGATTTAAAATTCAGATTACAGTCAACAGTTACCCCTAAGCTTTTTACCTCCGTCTTGACTTTTAATCCTAATGCATCCAGTTTATTTCTAATAGCCTCATTGTATCCATTATTGCCAATCACTAAAATTTCAGTTTTCTCTTTATTTAGCTTGAGAAAGTTACTATTCATCCATTCTGAAATACAAGTCAGACATTGTGTTAGTGAATCAAGAGAATCGGGGTCATCAGGTGCTATTGATAAATACAGTTGTGTGTCATCAGCATAGCTGTGGTAGCTGACGTTGTGCCCTGAGATAATCTGACCTAACGGAAGCATGTAGATTGAGAAGAGCAGCGGACCCAGGATAGAGCCTTGATGGAACACCATATTGGATATCATGTGTCTTTGAGTTGTAATTACCACAACTAACAAAGAATTTTCTCCCTGCCAGGTAGGATTCAAACCACTTTAAGACGCTGCCAGAGAGGCCCACCCATTGACTAAGGCAATTTCTAAGAATATTATGTTCAATGGTATCAAATCTACTCAGATCTAAGAGGATGAGAACAGATAAATGGCCTCTGTCTGCATTTACCCGCAAGTCATTTACTACTTTAACGAGTGCAGTTTCTGTGCTGTGATTTGTTCTAAAACCTGACTGAAATTTATCAAGAATACCATGTTTATTGAGGTGCTCATTTAACTGCATAATGACTACCTTCTCTAGAATTTTACTTAAGAAAGGCAGGTTAGAAATCGGTCTAAAATTTTCAAGAGCAGAGGGGTCAATATTATTTTTCTTAAGTAGGGGTTTAACTACCGCAGTCTTAAGACAGTCTGGGAAGACCCCCGTATCTAATGATGAATTTACTATGTCAAGAACATTATCAATTAGTACGTCTGATACTTCTTTGAAAAAATTTGTTGGTATTGGGTCAAGGACGCAGGTGGAGGGTTTCAGTTGAGAAATTATTTTATGTAAATCATGTAAATCTATCCTAGTGAAAGAGTTTAATTTGTTTACAACGGAATACTGGGGTTTAGGTGGATCCTTAGTGTTGGGGAGATATATTATGTTATTTCTAATATCATTAATTTTTTGATTGAAAAAATACAGTAATAGCCTCACAGGTTTAACTGGAAGTACTTTGGAGGCATTCCTTTGCGTTACCTGGGATTAGCAGACGATCAATCATCGAGAATAAGACTCTGGGATTACTAGCATTGTTATTTATAATCTTAGAGAAATAGCAGTGCCTCTCAAGATGGACTGTGTTATTGTATTCTGTTATTTTAACTTTTAATATTTCATAGTGGATAGTTAGTTTAGTCTTCCTCCATTTATGCTCAGCTCTATGGCATGTTCTCTTTAAATCAGACACTGTTTGGGTCTGTTCGCTCCTTCCTCTCCTTCTCTAATGCTGAGAAACCTGTCCATGCTTTTATCACATCCCGCATCGATTATTGTAATTCCCTACTGGCAGGTGCCCCTTCTAATCTTATATCACAGCTCCAGCTTATTCAAAACTCAGCTGTAAGAGTCCTTATTCGAACCAGCAGCAGTGAGCACATCACACCCATCCTGCTCCGTCTTCACTGGCTCCCTGTGTCTTACAGAATCGAATATAAAATCCTACAAAGCCTTAAATAACATCGTACCAAACTACATCAGTGACCTTCTCCATCACTATGTGCCTGTCCGCCCACTAAGGTCCTCTGATTCTGGCAATCTTGTTGTGCCCCTCACTAATCTACACTCCATGGGTGACAGCAGGGCCTTCAGCTGTATAGCGCCTGACTCTGGAATGACCTACTGAAATTAATCAGGTCAGCTGACTCCATGAATTCTTTTAAAAAACAACTCAAAACTCATCTGTTCAGGAAGGCTTTTAGCTCTACTTGACTTTATTACCCTTCTCTCAGTTTACTTCTCTGTCAAGATGCTCATGTAACCTGTAAGTGTGTGTGCGAGACCATCAATTATGTTGTCTGTTTTTTTTTCAGAATTCACTGTTGTAATCTTCTTTATTTATTTATCTGGTTTGTACAATGCTATATACTGTATACGCTGCCATTCTTTATTATATTCTGTAAGTGCCTTGAGCATGGGAAAGGCGCTATATAAATAAAATTTATTATTATTATTATTATTATTATTATTATGTGGAAGGCATTAGATAAACAGAATGATAGGGAAGACACTTATATATTGCAGCTAAAGTTATTGGGGCTGATGTAGATGATTTGACGAGTGTGTGTCAGAGGGCAATGTTAAAGAAACTGGAAATCATCTCAACTGATGACAGTCATCCATTACATGGAGAACTAAAGTTCAGTGAATCAAGAAGGATAGTCCCTTTGAAAACCCACACAAATCGCTCCAGAAACTTCTTTTTTCCTAGTGCCATACGACTTTTCAATAAGAAATATCAGAGATAATGATCGATATGTATCGTGTAACCTTTTTTTTTTTTTTTGGTATAAATATGTATTATCTAACTGCCTTACCTTAACCTTTCTTGTTTCTATTTGTCTGTTTTATTTCATTCTGTCTGTTATTAGATGCAACTGAGAAGGAAAATTTCATGTTTTCTTGTGTAAACATGACTAAATAAAGAAACCTTAACCTTAACCTTATATAATAGGCAGACAGAGAAGGCACTAGACAGAGGCATAACAGTATTAGCTATATAGTAGTTTCGTTTTATATATAATATATATGTATTTTACAACTCGGAGAACTGTCAAAAAGAAATACATTAAATCATATATCAATCGACACACGCTGCACGCAGGCAAGCGGGCAATGAGAGTGGAGATAGATGTGAAAGACGCTAGAAAGATTGTATACAACAGGCAAAAATAGCGACCACTTGACAACAGTATTAGCTATAATCAATGAAAGCATGAATTAATCAACAGAAATAATCGCGATCGACATTTTAAACTTAACGATTTACTTAAGAAAAAAAAAAAGAAAAACGTCCCAGCACGTCTATGAGAGCAGATGCTTGCAGGCAGGCAGGCAGACCCACAGGCAGGAAGAACAGCGAAAAACACAGAACAGCGCCTCCCGAAACGGAAGTGGCAGAAAATAGATCGCATCGGTAGTGGTTTAGCACTACCATAGAGAATGAATGGGAGACGGTTTAGGGAGTTTTAGCTAAAGAATACGCTGCGGCCATTGCGCGTTAATGGAAAAAAGTAACGATTCGAGTGTTGCCCAATGTAGCGGAGTAAGAGTAGCATTTCTTCTTCACAAATGTACTCAAGTAAAAGTAAAAAGTATGGTGCAGTAAAACTTCTCTTAGAAGTACATTTTTTTTTAAAAGTTACTCAAGCAAATGTAACAGAGTAAATGTAACTCGTTACTACCCACCTCTGACCATTCCACAGTTTAGGGGTCTTGCAACTAAAAGCTTGGCCTCCCACTGTTATTTTATTAATCTTTCTAATCATAAGCAGACCAGCATCTTGAGATCTTAATGTGCGCTCTGGTTTGTATGTCATGATAAGTTCAGATAATTAAGCCAGACTTCGGCCATTTAATGCTTCATATGTTGTGGCGAGCTTTATATGTTAGTACCACCCCCAGCCCGGACACCCAGAAGGACTGGAGGAGGGATTACGCCTCCTCCAGACCATGAGGGGGTGACCGCCCTGGTGGCTTTAGGGACCAGGGAAAGGAGCATGGAAGCTCAACCCTATAGGGGCCCGTGGTCACCGCCAGGGGGAGCCCAGATGCCTGAGGAGCCCTGGCCCTCAGCACTTCCGCCATACCCAGAAGTGCTAGGGGGAAGAACTCCAGGGACACCCGGAGTCCTTCCGGGTGCACAGCTGGCACTTCTGCCACACCAGGGAGTGCTGGCAGGAGCTCATTCGGAGGCACCTGGTGCACATCCGGGTGGATATAAAAGGGGCTGCCTCCCTTCATTCAATGGCTGGAGTTGGGAGAGGAGAAGGACAGAGCTCGGGAGGAGAGGAGTGGAGGTGGACCTAGAGAGGGGTTGTGTGTCACTTGTAAATAGTAAGATGTATAATAAACGTGTGTTGGGTGTTAATCCTACGGTGTCTGCCTGTCTGTGTCTGGGTCATATTCCACAATGTTAAAAGGAGGATTTTGAAATCTTCCCTAAACTTAACCGGGAAACAGTGTAAGGATTTAAGAACTGGAGTTATGTGTTTGTATTTTATTGTTCTTGGAATAATTATTGCAACAGCATTTCGGATTAACTGGAGAATGAATAAAGAACAGTTTGAACATTCAGTGAACACCGCATTGCAGTAGTCAATCCTGCTATAAATAAATGCATGAATTAATTTCTCAGAATCCTCGTTAATTAGAAAGCACCTTAATTTCCCAAAATTTTTAAGATGGAAGAAACATGATTTGGACAACTTTGTAATATGCGCTTTAAATGACTTACTAGAGTTAAAGATAACTCCTAGATTGCGGGCTGATTCAGTAAAATTAATGGGGATTCCAACTGAGTTAAATGATGACAAAATATTGTTGTGATCAGCGTCATTCCCTCCAACAATTAACATCTCTGTTTTATCTGTATTTAAAGACAAGTAGTTCTCATTCAAGGGGTGGCATGGTGGCGCAGCGATAGTGCTGCTGCCTCACAGTTAGGAGACCCGGGTTCGCTTCCCGGGTCCTCCCTGCATGGAGTTTGCATGTTCTCCCTGTGTCTGCGTGGGTTTCCTCCGGGCACTCCGGTTGCCTCCCACAGTCCAAAGACATGCAGGTTAGGTGGATTGGCGATTCTAAATTGGCCCTAGTGTGTGCTTGGTGTGTGTCCTGCGGTGGGTTGGCACCCTGCCCAGGATTGGTTCCTGCCTTGTGCCCTGTGTTGGCTGGGATTGGCTCCAGCAGACCCCTGTGACCCTGTGTTCGGATTCAGTGGGTTGGAAAATGGATGGATGGATAGTTCTCATTCATCCACTCCTTTAATTCACTAACACAACTAATTAAAGACAACATTGGAGAAACTTCATTAGATCTAAAAGAAAAGTATAACTGGGTGTCATCTGCGTACGAGTGAAAATTAACATGATGTTTCCTAATGAAAGATCCCAGTGGAAGCATGAAAAGTGAAAACAGTAAAGGTCCCAGTACTGAGCCCTGCGGGACACCATATTGAACTTCTGTGTATAATGATGGAGTCCTGTCAGCACATTTCTGTACATATTGGAATCGATTTGATAACTAAGAACTAAACCAAGCGAGCACGGTGCCTGTAAGCCCAACATCATTTTCCAGCCTGTGCAGTAAAATAGAATGGTCGATGGTGTCAAATGCTGCACTTAAGTCCAACAACATAATTACAGTGGAGTTTCCTTCATCAGAGGATATCAGAATGTTGTTTAAGACCTGCGTTAGTGCTGCTTTATATCAATGTACATTAAGTGCAGTAAAATGGACATTTATAATAAACTTGTGCTATTTTGTTAGCGATTTTAAAACTGTTTTCAACTTGCATGAATCAAGGAATCTTCTTTTTTAATGCTTTTTTTATGTTGTTACAGTTTGCTACATCCTTAGTTACTATCAATCAGTAAGAGGTTGCACAAATGCATCGATCTCTGGCGAATGAGCAGATGTCATCAACACCAAGGTGATGTCCACGTCACCTTCATGAAGGTCTTTTCAGCATAACAAATGTGTGACAATCGTATTCGGTGTCACAAGAGTCACCAGTGATACCAGTAAAGACTGACATGATGTTATTGTTTAGGACATCAGAGTACATTTAGCACACATTATTTTGGAATACTGCAGTGGGCTGGCACCCTACCCGAGGTTTGTTTCCTGCCTTGCACCCTGTGTTGGCTGGGATTGGCTCCAGCAGACTCCTGTGACCCTGTAGTTAGGATATAGCGGGATGGATAATGGATGGATGGATTTTGTAATAATAATTTATTTTTAATGCTTTGGATATTATTTTTTATTTTGTTAATTACTTTTATTGCAATAACATTTTGATTTCCATTTTCAGTTGCTGGCATTTTGTGTGGTTTTCTAGTAGTCACAAATCCTTATTAGAACATTAGAACACTCTGGACGAGAACAGGCCTTTCAGCCCAACAAAACTCGCCAGTCCTATCCACTTAATTCTTAATCAAGTCGAGTTTTGAAAGTCCCTAAAGTCTTATTGTCTACCACACTACTTGGTCACTTATTCCAAGCGTCTGTCGTTTATTGTGTAAAGAAAAACTTCCATAATGTTTGTGTGAAATTTCCCCTTAACAAGTTTCCAACTGTGTCCCCGTGTTCTTGATGAACTCATTTTAAAGTCACCGTCTCGATCCACTGCACTAATTCCCTTCATAATTTTAAACACTTCAGTCAGGTCTCCTTCTCCTTAAACTGTAAAGGCTCAGCTCTTGTCATCTTTCCTCCTAACTCATCTCCTATAGTCCTGTAATCTGCCTTGTTGCTCTTCTCTTTCCCAAACTGCACCCAACACTCCAGGTGAGAGTTGATGTTAAAAAGAAAGTTTCACTCAAGTGCGCCAACACACAAATCAAAACAAAAAGAACCTTAAGAAGAATTGTCAGCAGTGAATCCCTCAGCTATTGACCTCCAACAATAAATCAGCAGCACTTCTGTCCACACAGCCCAGTTGGGGGTTTCCTCCAAAGATGTTGTTTTTACGTTGAAGCTTCTCCTCAATCTCATAGATTGAAGAGATGATAAATGGAGATGGGTGTGTGTGTGCTCTATTAGCAGGGGGCTTCATTTGAAGAATCAGTTCCTTTCTTCTAGAATATTCAGGTTCATGCTCTCTGGTATAGAAATTAAAGTCCTGAGTCAGGGGTCTGTAGTGCCCTCCGGTAGTCGTAGCTGTTCAGATGTGTTTGTTTGAACTACTGGGTGCTGAGGGAAGGTGTTGAAAGAAATGGGGTCTCCACGCCTGTTACCATCTCCAGAGTTATTATTCAAAAGATAAGTTTTTATGGAACTGAACTGAGCAAAAAGTAAAATGAAATCTTCAAAGCGACACTGTGACTTTCAGACTTTTCATTCAGGCCTAATACACAAGGCTGATTATTTTTTCTGTGTGTTTTCTCGTAGCAGTTCCCCAAATCTCTTCTTCCCAAGTGCAGACGAACATCAGTACACTGACCATGAGCAGCATAACTCTGTACAAAGGCGAATGCTTAACTGGTGAGAAGAAAATATTCCTCGCTGATATTTCTGACCTTTCTACAGTGGCCTTTGACAAGCAAATGGCCTCCTTGAAAGTTGAAGGGCAGCCCTGGGTGTCTTATAAACAGGCTCAATTTAAAGGAGATGAATTTATCTACAAAAATGAAAGTTATCGCACAATCTCAGATAAAGAGAGATTTTCATCGATGAAGCTTATCAAAGACACCAGTGCCCCGCATATCACGTTGTATCAG
Source organism: Erpetoichthys calabaricus (assembly GCF_900747795.2). Taxonomy (NCBI): domain Eukaryota; kingdom Metazoa; phylum Chordata; class Cladistia; order Polypteriformes; family Polypteridae; genus Erpetoichthys; species Erpetoichthys calabaricus. The sequence continues at coordinate 353,105,419 of NC_041394.2, read as the reverse complement.
GAAACCAACTTTAAGGGGGAGCCCGCCAAATTGACTGAGTACACCGTATTGCCCTTGGGGTACAAAATCGCCTCTTATCGAGTGTGCAGTGGAGCCTGGTGTCTCTATGAGCTCCCAAACATGGCTGGAATGATGCATGTGGCCTTAAAAGGTGAAGAAGTGCCCGACTGTCGCAGCATTGCCTTTCAAAGATACCCTGAGTCTCTGGAGCCAGTGAAGCAATGTTGTTAGAAAGGCAGCACATGAGAACGGGTCTCACCAGCATGGACCCCCTGAAGTAACTGCAAGTGGTCACCTCCAGGCTAACGGGCAACATGGAAGATATGAGAGCTTTGCACATTTTTTTCTGTCTTTAAATGGCCATATTATGTCTCTTTATTAATTTTACTTTTATAAATCTTGTACACTCGCTTTCTTTAACTGAATGATAATCAGACAAATTTAAACTGTAATGGCTAAACTAACAATGATAAAGTTTTCTTGATGAAACTTTCATGCTTCATTTATTTTACTTTATTTCAAACACTAAATAAACAGTTGAGCACAGAAAGAATTCTGGGATGTGTTTGAAGCAAAGTCATTTGAAAAGTGCAGTTGGTCCACAGGGGCTGTAGTAATAATACATTTTATTTATTGGTAGGCGCCTTTCTAAACATTCGAAGACACCAAACCATAGACAAAACACAGATTATAAACAAAAGTAAAATATAGAAGTTAAAATTAGACAGAGCAATTGTAATCAAAGAGAAAAAGCAGTCTTAAACAAATGACTTTTAAGTTTAGATCTGAAAAGTGAAAATGATTCAATATTTCTAAGCTCAGATGGTAGTGAGTTCCAGAGCTGGGGAGCACAGCAACTAAATGTTCTGCTCCCCATAGTGGTAAGATGGACGAAGGGGACAATCAAGTGGATGAAGGAAGAGGATCTAAGGGTGAAGGAGGGAATGGCAACATGGAGGAGGTCCGACAGATATGGAGGGGCGAGGCTGTGGAGAGCCTTTAAAGTTAGTAGGAGAATTTTGAATTGAATCAGGAACTGAACTGGAAGCTAATGAAGCTGCTGCAAGACAGGAGTGATATGGTGAATAGAGGGGGTTCTAGTAATGAAGAGGGCGGGCAGTTGAATTCTGGACCAGTTGAAGCTTATAAAGAGATCTGTGAGAAAGACCAAAGAAAAGGGAATTGCAATAATCCAGACGAGAAGTGACAAGGCTATGAACAAGGATAGCAGTGGTGTGGGGAGTGAGGGAGGGGGGGTGAATACGATTAAAGTTACGCAGGTGGAAATATGAAGACCGGGAGATGTTACTGATGTGGGACTGAAAGGATAAAGTACTGTCAAAGATGACACCTGTGGGGAAGGAGAGACAGAGGAATTATCAATAACAAATGAAAAATGATCACTTTTGGAGAATGTTGATTTTGTACCAATAAGGAGCACCTCAGTTTTGTCACTTGTTATTATAATTTAAGAGATTCTGAAGAAAACCAGGATTTAATTTCTGCTATGCAATCAGTAAGTGAGGAGGGTGGAAAGGAAGCAGTAGGTTTGCTAGTGAGATAGAGCTGGGTGTCATCAGCATAACAATGGAAGCTAATGTTATAGTTACCAAAGATATTTCCAAGGGGAAGGAGGTAAATAATGAAAAGGAGGAGTCCCAGGACAGAGCCCACCTGAAGTAACAGCGGTGGGTTGGGATGTGAAAGTTTTAAGCTGAACAAACTGAGTGTGGCCTGAGAGGTAGGATCTGAACCAGTCTAGTGGAGTGTGGGTAATGCCAATCGAAGATAATCTATTGAGAAGAGTTGTGTGACAAATAGTGTCAAAGGGCGCACTCAGATCAAGAAGGATGAGAATAGGAATTAAACCAGAATCAGCTGCCATAAGGAGGTCATTAGTAATTTTTATAAGTGCAGTTTCTGTACTGTGGAGGGGATGAAACCCAGACAGGAACTGTTCATACAGATTATTTTGAGATAAATGAGAATGAAGTTGAATAGCCACTATTTTTTCAAGAATTTTGGAATTGAAGGGTAGATTAGAAATAGGATGAAAATTATTGAAATTAGTCGGATCAGCACCAGGTTCTTTCAGTATTGGGGTTATTGCAGCAGTTTTAAAAGATGAAGGAACAGTACCAGTAGTGAGAGAAAAGTGGATTATAACAGAGATAAGAAGGACCAGAGAGGGGAGGCAGGCTTTGACCGGAAATGTAGGGAGGGGGTCCAGTTGACAGGTGGATGGCTTAGACTTACAGACAAGATCTGAGATTTCTGAGAAAGTAGGAAGCTGAAAAGAAGAAAATGAGTGAGTTGGTGGGTGAAATTAAAATGAAGTACTGGAGGAATCTGTACAGAGAGACTGATGAATCTTCTGGATTTTTTCATTAATAAAGGACATAAGGGAATTGCAAAATTCAGTTGAGTAAAGGTGAGAAGGTAAAGAATCCGGGGGTTGTGTGAAATTGTTAAGTAGTGAAAACAATGACTTGGTGTTTCCTTCATTGGAGGAAATAATGAGAGTATAATAGTTAGATTTAGTTTGGGCAATACAGTCCCTGTAATAAAGTATATGGTTTTGTACATCTCTTTGTGAACAAAGAGTCCAATTTTTTTATATAACCGTTCAAGTTGCCGGCCTTTGGCTTTCAAAAGCCAAAGTTCAGGCGTGAACCAAGGAGCAGAAATGGAGAAAGAAACAGATCTAGTTTTTAATGGAGCGACAGAGTTAAGAATACCATTAAGTCCAGTGTTATAGTGTGAGACCAGTTCATAAGAGAATCAATGCTAAAGGAAAGAGAGTCTAAGTTAATATTCCTAATATTACGGAAAGACATGAGACAGGAAAGCTTAGTGTTGGAAAGTGCAAGTTTAACATTGAATGAAATAAGAAAGTGATCAATTATGGGGAGTTCATCTGCAGTACAATCAAGCGGGGTAACTCCAGAACAGCAAATCAAGTCCAAGATACGTCCTTTGGAATGAGTGGGAACATCAGTGTGCTGCTGGAATCCAAAATTTCTCAAGGCAGGATGTAAAGTCTCTAGTAAGAGGGACATTGATATTATTCATATGTATATTGAAATAGTGGAGCTGGGGTGAGTCACAAGATGACACCAAAGAGCTTAGCAAGGGGACAACTGGAGAAAAAGAAAAATGGGAGAACAATAAAGAATTAACTGCATGAGACCAGAGGGAGTGACGGGCACAGAGCTTTAGGTGAGGTCACACAGGGGACAAGGGGGCCAGGGACATGTCAGAGTCTGTCACATTTTAATGCTGGGCACAAAGCAGTTACCACTTTTGTTGTTGCCATTTTAATTTCACAGGCAATGTGGAGAAAACGTCAGGGGCTTTATAACATTCACCACCTTCACAATATGTCTGACTCTAAGCCTTGAGTGTGACTGTCATCAATGGAAAGAAAATCCATAAGAAGTGGCAGCACAGCTCACCTCCCTCTATGCTGCACTCTTTAATATGAACAAGGACCTTTAGAATGCGGTCAGCTCAGCGACTTTTATATCTCACCCACCTGACACATCAAAGAAACCTCAAAATGACGCCAGTGTGGCCGAGCAAAATGGCTGAAGTAGCAGAATGCTGTGTGAGTGTGAGATAATGAGAGGAGCGATTACTAAATGAACCCTCTCAGAGCTCAGATCTTCACAGGACAAACAAAGGATCATCTGAAGTAAAAACTCAAACGGGGCTTTAGAACAAAATGTTCAGCCATCCATTAAAAACATTCTTCCGTATTGTGTCATATCTTGAGTTTGTTTGTTCCTTTCATTTACTTGATCTAACAAGAACAAAAATCTGTTTCTACACCGCTTTTCAAATGGTTCCTAGGCTTGCCCCTGTGATTTTAATGGCGTACTAACTCACTTTGGGGTCTTAGCAGAACACGTTTCTCAGTGGCCTTTCCCAAATCACACAAACCGAGACATCAGATTACAGACGACGTAACCAAAGACGATGGCTTTGCAGAGCCCAATCTTTTTTAAGCGCCTTTTCCTTTTTCTTCTTCTCTCAGCTTTTACAATCCTGAGAGCCGAGTCTCACTTTAAATGCGCATTGTGTTTGTAAATGTTTCACTTTTTTAACAACTTCTTTTATAAACCAAAGACTGTACCTTTTCTTCTGTCCGAACAGTCATGTTGCCACCATCCCTCACTCGTTGCCCTGGCAGGTCACACCCCGGCTCTCCTCTCTCATCTCCTCTACCGCCTCACACTTCTTCCATTAAAGCACACAACACAGGACAGCGCCCCCAGTGGGCTCCTCTGAGCTATGCAGCTGTATGCTCACTCCCACCTCTCCTCTTATCTCATTTTAAAGGACCACCATTCATTTTCTTGTCTACATATTATGCAAAAAGATGTTCTCATCTCATCCTTGATCTCCTACAGGACTTCAGCTGCAGCAGCAACAATCAAATCATTTGGACTGGACCAAGACATGGCAGACAACCATGAAAGCACACTCAGTGTAAAAAAAAAATTGACAGCAGATCTCCAGTAAATGACTGCTTCCTCAGACATGGCACAATTGTAAACTGTGCTCTTAGCAATCACATCTGAGCTCTTTTTCATTCATCTGACCTCTGTGAACACCAGGGGTCACTGTTGCCCCATTAGACCCAACAGACAGAGGCTGACACAGGATTAAAGTACCAAGAAGTATTGTTTTTATTCTTTTTTCCCTCTGCAGTGCCTACAAAGCACCCCAGTCACAGCAAATAGGCAATACGATAATACATAAACACAATTCTTTCTCCATTACACTTCCCAGCAAGCTCCATCACACTCCTCCCCACTCCGGCTTGCATGTAGGGTTCCCATCATTCCTTTATATAGTCCACAACCCAGAAGTGCTTCTGTTCTTCCTCCCACGTGACTTGCCAGCACTTCTGGGTCAACTGGAGAATTCAGGTCTTCAATCAGCCCGGAAGTACTTTGGAGCTTCCGTTGTCTTAGTCCATTATTACTTCAGGGCTAGGCGAGAATTTGTTTTCCTACCAGCTTCCCACAGCATCCCTTGGTGGCACCCATGGCTATGCAGCCGAACTCCAAGTCCCATAGTGCCCTGCGGGCATCCAGGGCACTGCTGCAGTCCAGGAATGCTGCCATCTATCATCTTGGGGGAGGCAGTGTCCTTGATAAGCTGCCATCCCCCATTCTTCAATTACTGGGGTGTCCTGGACAGAATAAACTGCTGGCCTTCCCTTACACCGCTTGATTCTGTCTGTCCTCCCTCAGACAGGTCTGCATGTTAAAGACCTTCCTGCCCAGAGCTTTCTGATGCCTTCACAGTCTCTGGATAGAGCTTAGGACAGCTGACAGGAAATGGAGGAAGGTCCAGGCCAACCATGATGAGTTTCATTTTCCTCTACATGAACTCGTTCAGCACTACAATCAGCAGGGGACCGATCGGCCGATGCAGGTACATCACTTTTGTTTTCGATCTCCAGATCACTTGCATCAAAATCAAAGTCCAATAAGTCAGAGTCTGACTCAGCAATAATATGCAAAATGTTGTCCACAGAGTATTTTGCTTTGGACATTTGCTTTGCTCTCTCGCCAGATCCTCCTTTAGCTGCTCTGCTGCACATTGCTGTCAGCAGTTGAAAACAATATTCAGCCCTCAAAGAGTTAATTAATGAATATAGAAAATGTAAAGCCTGGAAAATCTATCCATCCATCCATCCATTTTCCAACCCGCTGAATCCAAACACAGGGTCACGGAGGTCTGCTGGAGCCAATCCCAGCCAACAGGGTGCCAACCCACTGCAGGACACACACAAACACACCCACACACACACCAAGCACACACTAGGGCCAATTTAGAATCGCCAATCCACCTAACCTGCATGTCTTTGGAATGTGGGAGGAAACCGGAGCGCCCGGAGGAAACCCACGCAGACACGGGGAGAACATGCAAACTCCACACAGGGAGGACCCGGGAATCGAACCCAGGTCCCCAGGTCTCCCAACTGCGAGGCAGCAGCACTACCCACTGCGCCACCGTGCCACCCAAGCCTGGAAAATGCAGTATGATATTTAAATTATTTTATTTAGAATATTGAAGCTACTCTGAAACAGTTGAGATAAAGCCTATTAATATAATTTCATTAGGTTTACATACCAAGAATAGGCGCATTCCACCCCAGGTTCAGCCATATATCATATCAGTAATATTAAAAAATACTATGATTGCCTAACTACAGTTATCACACAGATCTAAGCTAGTAAAAATAACATAAATTTTGTAAAAAGTGAAAATTTTAAATAATAATATCTAATTATGTATGTTGAATGAATGAATTTAATTTTATTTGAAAGTCCAGCCCCTACAGTGTCACAGTGCCAGAATTCTGGCCCTTGGACAAATGTAGTTGATGACCCCTGATCTACACTCTTATTCTGTCATTGGTTAGGAGATGTGAGGCTGTGCTGAAGTTCAATGATTTGAAACTTAGCATCTTGTCCAAACTCATGAGCAGGTAAACCACAGCAGAGAAACTCTTTATTATGTTTGGGTAAAGCGGACCTTGTGATCTTACGTCCATTCAATCTCCATAACTTTTGTGTGCTTCTGTTGCTCATTTGTGAAGTTTCGCTCTAAACTGGATAGTGTAACACCTGTGACATTTTGTGTTCCACTGGTGATGGGTTTAACAAATACGCTGCTCGCTATTTCACAATTACCCAGAAGCCTAACAATAAAGCAAACTGTAGCAAGACCTGTGGCATGTGAGAGCCATCAAATGACAAGATGCGATGTGGTGATGATACTTTTTAATAAGTTGGTCTCATTCAATTCACGACAGGCCCATCGTGATTCAGTGTTTTGTTAGTTTGTAGCATGTTTATGATGTTAAGTTGAAACCATTGTAGGAGTCACCACTAGTGATTCATGTGTCTTACTGGGCCACACTGTGAAATGTAACATGGTGGTGGAAACAGTACCCTGTTTTTTATTTCTTCTTCCAGAGATAAAATCTCAGTGTTAGCTTTCCTTCACGTTGAGCCTCACACAAGAATAAGATCTCATTAAGCTATGTCAAGAGCAGTTGCAGATCATTCAATCAATCTTTATTTTGGTACTGTAGGTTTTGTTACATGATATGGTGTGATATCCTAACCAGGTGATGTGGTCTGGGTTGCAGACCATGCAATGCAACTACTAGCAACATAACAACGTGGCCCAGAAAAAAGAGAACCAAAAGTAAAAAAGCAACAGATCTCTAACTCAAACAACACACAACAACAACAACAACAACAACAACATCTATTTCTATAGCACATTTTCATACAAATAATGTAGCTCAAAGTGCTTTACATAATGAAGAAAATAAAAATAAAAGACAAAGTAAGAATTAGAATAAGACAACATTAATTTACATAGAATAAAAGTAAGGTCCGATGGCCAGGGGGGACAGAAAAAACAAAAAAAAAACTCCAGACGGCTGGAGAAAAAAATAAAATCTGCAGGGGTTCCAGGCCATGAGACCACCCAGTCCCCTCTGGACATTCTACTCCATATAAATGAAACAGTCCTCTTTGTATTTAGGGTTCTCACGGAAGGACTTGATGATGATGGTCATGCAGACTTCTGGCTTTTAATCCATCAATGTTGGAACATCATGGTGCTTTGATTAGGTGGTGGTGGTTCAGGTCACCACCACAAAAAAAAAAGGAAAAAGAAACAGAAGAGAGAGTAGGGGTTAGTACGGATTTTAGAGCCATCATGAATAGTTATTATAATGAATTTAATATACAGAGTATCAGGTGTGAGAAGCAGCTCAGACACAGACTGATGGACATCGTTACGTCATACCACACACATTTATTATTTACAATATTTACAGTTCAGTGCACAAACCCAGTGCCTCCAGCACCAATCCCCCAAAGTCCAGGCATCTCCTTCCAATGCCTGCTTCCTTCAGGCCGCCTCCACTCCTCACCTCCAAGACTTATGTCCACCTCCGCCTGACTCCAGTCATCGTTTGCAGGGAGGCGGCCCCTTTAATACACACCCGGATGGGCTTCAGGTGTTTCCCAACACTCCTCTGTGGACACTCCCCTGTGTGGCGGAAGTGCCGGCTGTGCTCCCGGAAGCCCTCCGGGTGTCCTCAGTCTTCTTCCCCCCAGCACTTCCAGGTGTGGCGGAAGTGCTGAGGTCCAGGGCTTTCCAGGCACTGGGGCGCCCCCTGGCGGTGAACACGGGCCCCTACAGGGTTGAGCTTCCCAGCTCTGTACCCGTGGCCCCCAAGGGAACCAGGGCGGTCGCCCCCTCGTGGTCTGGAGGAGGCACAAGCCCTCCTCTGGTCCTCCTGGGCATCCCGGCTGGGTGCCATCCCCAGCCGCGTGCCACACAGGATTAAATTAAAGTGAAGTTATGAGAAGGCCATGTTAAAGTAATGTGTTTTCAGCAGTTTTTTAAAGTGCTCCACTGTATTAGCCTGGCGAATTCCTATTGGCAGGCTATTCCAGATTTTTGGTGCATAACAGCAGAAGGCCGCCTCGCCACTTCTTTTAAGTTTTGCTCTTGGAATTCTAAGGAGACACTCAGTTGAGGATCTGAGGTTACGATTTGGAATATAAGATGTCAGACATTCTGATATATAAGACGGGGCGAGATTATTTAAGGCTTTATAAACCATAGGCAGAATTTTAAAGTCAACCCTGAATCACACAGGTAACCAGTGTAGTGACATCAAAACTGGAGAGATGTGCTCGGATTTTCTTTTCCTGGTTATAATTCTAGCAGCTGCATTCTGCACTTTGATACTATTTGTCATACCACTGTCCTTAATAGATTATCTTTGATTGGCATTACTCACACTCCACTTGATTGGTTTAGATCCTACCTCTCAGGCCACACTCAGTTCATTCAGCTTAAAACCTTCACCTCCCAACCCACCGCTGTTACTTCTGGTGTGCCCCAGAGCTCTGTCCTGGGGCCTCTTCTTTTTATTATTTACCTTCTTCCCCTTGGCAATATTTTTCGCAAATATAACATTAATTTTCACTATTATGCTGATGACACCCAGCTCTACCTTGCTGGTAAACCCACCTCCTCTTTTCCACCACCCTCGCTTATTGACTGCATTGCTGAAATTAAATCCTGGTTTTCTTTGAATTTTCTTAAATTAAACAGTGACAAAACTGAGGTTCTCCTCATTGGTTCAAAATCTTCATTATCCAAAACCAATAATCTTTCTCTTATTATTGATAACTCTGTTGTTTCCCCATCATGTCAGGTCAAGAGTCTGGGTGTCATCCTCGACAGTACTCTATCCTTCCAATCTCACATTAATAACATCACCCGGTCTGCTTACTTCCACCTACGTAATATTAATCGCATTCGCCCCTCCCTCACTCCTCATACCACTGCCATTCTTGTTCATAGTCTTGTCACTTCTTGTCTGGACTATTGCAATTCACTCCTCTTTGGTCTCCCTAATAAATCTCTTCATAAGCTTCAGTTAGTCCAGAATTCTGCAGCACGTATCATCACTCGAACCCCATCTATTCACCATATTACTCCGGTCTTGCAGCAGCTTCATTGGCTCCCGATCAAGTTTCATATTGATTTTAAGATTCTGCTATTAACATTTAAGGCCATCCATAACCTCGCCCCTCCATATCTGTCTGACCTTCTTCATGTTGCCATTCCATCCCGTAACCTTAGATCCTCTTCCTCCACCCAACTATCTGTCCCTCCCGCCCGTCTAACCACCATGGGGAGCAGAGCTTTCAGCCGTTCTGCTCCCCAGCTCTGGAATTCATTACCTGCGGAGCTCCAAAATATCAAATCATATTCATCCTACAAATGTAAAATTAAAACACATCTGTTTAAAATGGCTTTTTCTTTTTCCTCCTGATTATAGTGGTTTTGTTTGGTTTTAATTTTTAGATTTTCTGATGTTTTAAGTTGTTTATAATTGTGTCTTTTATTTATTTATTTATTTATTTATTTATTTATTTATTTATTTATTGTTTGTTTGTTCAGTGTCCTTGAGTTCTCTGAAAGGCGCCTTGTATAAATAAAATGCACTATTATTATTATTTAGTTGCAAACGATTTATGTCTTTTTTGGGTGGTCCTGAGAGGAGTGCGTTACAGTAATCTAGTCGACTGAAAACAAACGCGTGAACTAATTTCTCAGCATCTTTCAATGATATAAGAGGTCTAACTTTTGCTAAAAAATGCTGTCCTAGTGGTCTGACTAATATGCGATTTAAAATTCAGGTTACAGTCAACAGTTACCCCTAAGTTTTTTTACCTCCGTCTTGACTTTTATTCCTAATGCATCGAGTTTATTTCTGATAATCTCATCCATTATTGCCAATCACTAAAGTTTTCTCTTTATTTAGCTTGAGAAAATTACTATTCATCCATTCTGAAATACAAGTAAGACATTGTGTTAGTGAATCAAGAGAATCGGGTCATCAGGTGCTATTGATAAATACAGCCGTGTGTCATCAGCATAGCTATGGTAGCTCACGTTGTGCCCTGAGATAATCCGACCTAATGGAAGCATGTAGATTGAGAAGAGCAGCGGACCCAGGATAGAGCCTTGTGAAACACCATATAGGATATCATGAGTAGAGCAGCGGACCCAGGATAGAGCCTTGTGAAACACCATATAGGATATCATGAGTCCTTGAGTTGTAATTACCACAACTAACAAAGAATTTTCTCCCTCCCAGGTAGGATTCAAACCAATTAAAGATGCTGCCAGAGAGGCCCACCCATTGACTAAGGCAATTTCTAAGAATATTGTGATCAATGGTGTCAAATGCGGCACTCAGATCTAAGAGGATGAGAACAGATAAATGGCCTTTGTCTGCATTTACCCGCAAGTCATTTACTACTTTAACGAGTGCAGTTTCTGTGCTGTGATTTGTTCTAAAACCTGACTGAAATTTATCAAGAATAGCATGTTTATTGAGGTGCTCATTTACAGTAACTGCATAATGACTGCCTTCTCTAGAATTTTACTTAAGAAAGGCAGGTTAGAAATAGGTCTAAAATTTTCAAGAGCAGAGGGGTCGAGATTATTTTTCTTAAGTAGGGTTTAACTACAGCAGTCTTAAGACAGTCTGGGAAGACCCCCATATCTAATGACGAATTTACTATGTCAAGAACATTATCAATTAGTACGCCAGATACTTATTTGAAAAAATTTGTTGGTATTGGGTCAAGGGCACAGGTGGAGGGTTTCATTTGAGAAATTATTTTATGTAAATCAGGTAAATCTATCCTGGTGAAAGAATTTAATTTGTTTATAACGGAATACTGGGGTTTAGGAGGATCCTTAGTGTTGGGGAGATATACTATGTTATTTCTAATATCATTAATTTTTTAATTGAAAATTACAGCAATAGCCTCACAGGTTTTACTGGAAGTATTTTGGAGGCTCTTAATCTCAATCCTTTGCGTTACCTGGGTTTAGCAAACGATCAATCACAGAGAATAAGGCAAGGCAAAATATAGAAAAGAAGTGTTGAAGCTGATCATTTGCTGACTTATTAAATATTGAAATAGATTTCTGCTTTCAGGGTACATCTCAACGAGTCAGTATTTAGCAAAATGGAAAGGCAAGAAGGTGGCTCAGAGAAAGTCATATTAGAAATTAAATTGGAAATATATTAATTAAAGAAAGAAACTTATCCTCTACTAGGACAACTTTGGTAAAACTGTTTGAGTCAATTATCAGGCAGGCAGAAGCTTGTCCATTGCGTCTTTAATTATTTCTTTATGAAGAGGGAGCATTCATTACAGCAGTCTGTTACAGAGTAATCAAAGAGGAAGGGTAGACGTCCATTATTACAAACAACTGAATTTACATAACCATGCTGAATTAATGCATACACAGCATCCAATTGGTTTGTTGGCTTACACCCAAATAACTTATCCAAATAAAGTCTATTCTACTACACTCTTGTTCTTCTCATCTCTCTTAGGTTCAGCTCTTACTCTTGAAATCTCTGTGTATGTGACGACTGTCCAGTCTTGTTGTTTACAGGACATCTGCTGATCTCTTAATCATCTCCTAATACATTTTGTGTATGACATCAACCTTCTCCTAGTATCTCCTTATTTTTCACAACACCCTTCCGGATTTTCCTAATATGCCTGCTAAACCCTCTTTGCTGATATTTAAAATGAATGCTATGTTTTAATGTGGTAAAGCTTATCAAGAGACTTCATGCACAAACTATGTTACCATAAAAATTGTTCTCTCACAATTCATTATTAAGTTTGGCATTACATTCATCTTTAAACAGATGCACTTCTCCATTAAAAGATTTGTTGAGTTTATTCTGTGGGTCCTTAAGGCTAATAGGCTCTACTTCACTTTTGTCGCTTTTTGCAATGTAGCCAAGGAACCACATGGGACTCTCATTCTGATCCACACAACATGCAGCAGTCCAGAGGTGACATTAACTCGCAACTTCTTGATATTCTCTCCTCGAACAACTCCAATGATAATATGCATTTTGGTGCATCCTTTTGCAAATTTTTCCATTTCTTGATTTTCATAATGACTCCACTCCTTGTTTTTTAGTTCCTTGAATTCAGGTACAACGTTAGTCAAGGTGAACATTGCTATCTTTTTGCCCTCATCTGTATGATGCATACATGGACTTAGGTGACTTTGATCATAATGATAAATATTTTTATTTTCTTCTGATACTGTCTGACTTTTCTTTTGTTCTTCGGTAGTAACTCTTGGCTCTTCCATCATATTTTTGTCTCCTGTTTGATCTACAAGCTTAAAATATCATAAAATTGATAAAATCACAAATAATTGTAAATGCATGTGCATGCCATCTATATACATTCGATTATAAAGACTATAATGGTCAATAAGTACATATTGTAAATAGAGAATACTGTAAGTCATGGCTTGAAGTAAACCTCACATTTGACATGAAACCACAGAATGAAAGCCAACAAGTTACACCACAGATGAGGAAAGGATTCTTAAAAGGGACCAGACTTTACAGTAGATTTTCTATGGCCCTTCTGCAATTGAAATAGATTTAAGATTACAGAACGTACCCCAAGAGCCTGATATGCACTGTAGCATCATTACATCTGAACATGACAGGGAAGTTCAAGGAGATTCTTGATTGTGGTGATTATTGTAACACACTCCTCTCAGGACCACCCAAAAAAGACATCAGTCGATTACAACGAGTGCAGAATGGAGCTGCAAGAATCTTAACTAGGAAAAGAAAATCCAAGCACATCTCTCAAGTTTTGATGTCACTACACTGGTTACCTGTGTCATTTAGAATTGACTTTAAAATCCTGCTTATGGTTTACAAAGCCTTAAATAATCTGCTCCTGCGGTGGGTTGGCACCCTGCCCAGGATTGGTTCCTGCCTTGTGCCCTGTGTTGGCTGGGATTGGCTCCAGCAGACCCCCGTGACCCTGTGTTCGGATTCAGCGGGTTGAAAAATGGATGGATGGATGGATGGAAATAATCTGATCCATCTTATATCTCTGAATGCCTTACACCTTACACTCCAAATCGTAGCCTTAGATCTTCAAATGAGTGTCTGCTTATTATTCCAAGAGCTAAACTTAAAAGAAGTGGTGAGGCGGCCTTCTGCTGTTATGCACCTAAAATCTGGAATAGCTTACTGATAGAAATTCGATAGGCTGATACAGTGGAGCACTTTAAAACACTGCTGAGAACACATTAGTTTAACATGGCTTTTTCATAACTTCATCTTAATTAAATCCTGATGCTCTGTATATTCAATTAATTATCATTACTATTCATGGTGGCTCCAAAATCCGTACTAACCTTTACATTCCCTTCTGTTCTTTTTCCGGTTTTCTGTGGTGGTGATCTGCGCCACCACCACCTGATTAAAGCACCGTGATGTCCCTACATTAATGGATTAAAGGCCAGAAGTCCACATGACCATCATCATCAAATTCCTCCATGAGAACCCTGAATACCATGAGGACTGAATGAGGTAATTTATGTTAGGTAGAATGCCTAGAGGGGGGTGGGTGGTCTTGTGGCCTGGAACCCCTGCAGATTTTATTTTTTCTCCAGCCGTCTGGAGTTTTTTTGTTTTTTCATTCCTCCCTGGCCATCGGACCCTACTTTTACTCTGTGTTAATTAGTGTTCCCTAATTATAATTATTTATTTTGTTTTCTTTCTCTTTCTTCATCATGTAAAGCACTTTGAGTTACATTATTTGTATGAAAATGTTCTATAGAAATAAATGTTTTTGTTATTGTTGGACTGCTTGTCTGTCTGGTAGGTTGATAATTGAGATCCTGAGCTATTTTGTCATGTGGTGCACTGTACCAGTGCATACTCCCCAGCCTGACCTGACCTGATATGATAGAGTTCTTCAGCAAGAAATATGGAGATGTATGAAAGAGAAAGGACTACTAGAAGTATGTAAGGATAGTTAAGGATATTTATGTGGAGGGCTACACACAAGTAAGATGTAGTGCTGGAATAACTGCAGTTAAGGATGGGTTATTTCGAGGATCATCATTAAGCTCATATCTTTTTACTCTGGCTATAGATGTTATTGCTTTAGGTCAAGACCCATGGTGCTTGCTATTGACATTGTGCAACGTGGCACTACTAAAAATATTGTGGCAAGGAAGCTGAAGCATTGGCTAAGATAAATGGAGGATAGAGGTCTTAAGATTAGTATGGAAAGAATGACAAGTCAAACAAAACAACGCCTTTTATTGGCTAACTGAACAGATTATAATATTCAAGCTTTTGAAGCAACTCAAACATCTTCTTCAGGCAATTTGTAAAATTACATCTTCCTTGAAGAAGGGATCTGAGCTGCCTCAAACACTCGCATACTGCAATCTGTTCAGCTAGCCAATAAAAGGTGTCATTTTGCTTGATTTCTCATTGTGTCCATAATGGCTAACATGGTACAACACCCTACTAGTAGGGGAAAGACAGAATATCTAAGATTTCATGGACAAGAACAAGATGGAGAAGTTAATGTCTTAAGAAAGGCTTAAAGGGTGGAAAAGTTCAGATATTTTGGATCAACTAATATAGGGTATGGAGAGCTAGCTCTAGAAATAAGCCATAGAAAGCAATCAGGTTGAAAAAAAAATAGGAAAAAAGGTGTCTGGAGTGTTACGTGACTGAAGAATTGGTGCAAGAGTGAAGAGTAAAGTGTACAAAACAGTAATCAGTCCAAAATTTCTGTATGGATCAGAAACCTGAGCAGTTAACAAGGGGCATGAAAGGAAATGGGATACTACAGAAATGAGGATGTTGAAATGAAGGTGTGGAAGAACAAAGCTTGATAAGATCAGGAATCTTAGTAGTTAAATTTGGGGAAATCACACTTGAATTACAGGAAAGAAGGTTAAAGTGGAACTGTAGGCATGTCATGAAAAGAGAGGTGAACAATGTGGGGAGAAGAGTTATAGATATGTAGGTGTTGGGACGGAAGAGAAGAGGACGACCCAAGAGAAAGTGGAAGGACTGGGTGAAGAGAGAAAGGGGTGTCAGGCGTGGAAGTGTAGAACAGACGAGGATAAGACACACAGACACAACATGAAATTGGGAAATGTTTTAAACGAAGAAAACAAATCTATTTTCCATGTTAATCACAAGCAGTCCATTAGACAAGGCTTAAACAATTCCTTTCATTGCAGTCACTTTCAGGTTTATTGCTCAGACTTTCCTGAGGTTCAAGGAACCAGCTGTCACTTCGACAATTTTTGCCTCCCTTATTATATAAGTAGGCAGATGAAATTGGAATGCGGTGTTCCCGGTCATATATGGTGGCAAAATGAATTCTGTTGTTGTTGGTCTGGCAAATCCAAGCAGCTTTAGGCGGAACGAAGCCCATAGGTTCCGTTGCTTTGTGGAAAAAATTGCTGCATATAAATGTTTGACTGCTTATGACCTCAAAGTTTCCCTGAGTGGTTAAAAACCTAAGGATCATTAGGACAAGCAACAGCATTGTCTCTCTTCTATCAGGGAGCTGGAAATGATCAAGAAGCAGAACACCAGGCATCAGAATTGCAGGCAAAAATCCCTCTGGTGAGGACATTGGATTACTTTTAAAGTTCAGTCTTAAAAAAAGGCAAAGCATTTATTAAATGATTTTGGAAATCCTTATGGCCATTCAGATTTGCTTTTTTTGCTTATTTTAAAACGTTTTGGCTGACTTGAAAATACAGTATACCGTGTAATGAATACAACAGTTAACAGTTTTACCTAACAGAACACCATCTCAAGATTCTGGCCTTGAAAAAGTTCCGAAGAAAATTGAAACAACTGTAGGAGATTAAAGCTTTAGCTTCAGGGCCCTCTGCCTAGTAATGTGAGGGATGCATGGGATGTCCCATTGGTCTCAGTCTGAACCTCATCATTATTTACACTTACTCGCCTCTGCTCTTTGGTTATTGCAGGTGAATAACTAGCCCTTGGCAACTTATGTGCTCTTCTTTCAGTCTAAGAAAACAGGGTATGTTTTGGAAATGTTTTATTGGTTTTGTTAATTAGATTAGTAACCTACTCCTCTTCTTTTTTTTGCCATTGCTAACCTTTCCTCTCATCATTTTCTACTTATTTTACCTGTGATACTTGGACTAAATAGGCAGTCCGAGATACATAATGAAATGTAAGTGAGACTAGAAACCTTTAATCTTCAAGCAGTGACAGACTCTGCACCTGATCATCATGTTATTCTGCAACAGACTATCAAAGTCCAATCCCAGAGAGTTGCAGGTTATCATGAAGGCCATTTTCTTTTTAATAACCACATACTTTGAAACATTATCGTTGTCTATAAAATGCAGAACCCTTCACAGTTTCTTCACAGCAGCCAAGCAATTGAGATGCAGAATGAGCCAGTGGATGACCAGCTAAGTCTGAAATACATCAAACTCAGTTCTTGGAGGAATACCATTTTCACATCCATCCATCCATCCATCCATCCATCCATCCATCCATCCATCCATCCATCCATCCATCCATCCATCCATCCATCCATCCATCCTCTTCCGCTTATCCGGGGTCAGGTCGCGGGGGCAGCAGATTGAGCAGAGATGCCCAGACTTCCCTCTCCCCGGCCACTTCTTCTAGCTCTTCCGGGAGAATCCCAAGGCGTTCCCAGGCCAGCCGAGAGACATAGTCCCTCCATCGTGTCCTGGGTCTTCCCCGGGGCCTCCTCCCAGTTAGACATACCCAGAACACCTCACCAGGGAGGTGTCCAGGAGGCATCCTGATCAGATGCCCGAGCCACCTCATCTGACTCCTCTCGATGCGGAGGAGCAGCGGCTTTACTCTGAGCCCCTCCCGGATGACTGAGCTTCTCACCTTATCTTTAAGGGAAAGCCCAGACACCCTGCGGAGGAAACTCATTTCAGCCGCTTGTATTCGCGATCTCGTTCTTTCAGTCACTACGCATAGCTCATGACCATAGGTGAGGGTAGGAACATAGATCGACTGGTAAATTGAGAGCTTTGCCTTACGGCTCAGCTCCTTTTTCACCACGACAGACCGATGCAGAGCCCTCATTACTGTGGATGCCACACTGATCCGCCTGTCGATCTCACGTTCCATTCTTCCCTCACTCGTGAACAAGACCCCGAGATACTTGAACTCCTCCACTTGGGCAGGATCTCGCTCCCAACCCTGAGAGGGCACTCCACCCTTTTCCGGCTGAGGACCATGGTCTCGGATTTGGAGGTGCTGATTCCCATCCCAGCCACTTCACACTCGGCTGCGAACCGATCCAGAGAGAGCTGAAGATCACGGCCTGATGAAGCAAACAGGACAACATCATTTACAAAAAGCAGAGACCCAATCCTGAGTCCACCAAACCGGACACCCTCAATGCCTTGGCTGCGCCTAGAAATTCTGTCCATAAAAGTTATGAACAGAATCGGTGACAAAGGGCAGCCCTGGCGGAGTCCAACTCTCACTGGAAACGGGTTCGACTTACTGCCGGCAATGCGGACCAAGCTCTGGCACCGATTGTACAGGGACAAAACAGCCCTTATCAGGGGGTCCGGTACCCCATACTCTCGGAGTACCCCCCAAAGGATTCCCCGAGGGACACAGTCGAATGCCTTTTCCAAGTCCACAAAACACATGTAGACTGGTTGGGCAAACTCCCATGCACCCTCCAGGACCCTGCTAAGGGTGTAGAGCTGGTCCACTCTTCCGCGACCAGGACGAAAACCACACTGTTCCTCCTGAATCCGAGGTTCGACTATCCGACGGACCCTCCTCTCCAGGACCCCTGAATAGACTTTTCCAGGGAGGCTGAGGAGTGTGATCCCTCTGTAGTTGGAACACACCCTCGGGTTCCCTTTCTTAAAGAGGGGGACCACCACCCCCGGTCTGCCAATCCAGAGGCACTGTCCCTGATGTCCATGCAATGTTGCAGAGGCGTGTCAACCAAGACAGTCCTACAACATCCAGAGCCTTGAGGAACTCCGGGCGTATCTCATCCACACCCCGGGGCCCTGCCACCAAGGAGTTTTTTGACCACCTCGGTGACCTCAGTCCCAGAAATGGGGGAACCCACCTCCGAGTCCCCAGGCTCTGCTTCCTCATTGGAAGGCATGTTAGTGGGATTGAGGAGGTCTTCGAAGTACTCCCCCCACCGACCCACAACATCCCGAGTCGAGGTCAGCAGCGCACCATCCCACCATATACAGTGTTTGACACTGCACTGCTTCCCCCTTCTGAGACGCCGGATGGTGGACCAGAATCTCCTCGAAGCCGTCCGAAAGTCTTTCTCCATGGCCTCCCCAAACTCCTCCCACGCCCGAGTTTTTGCCTCAGCAACCACCGACGCTGCATTCCGCTTGGCCTGCCGGTACCTATCAGCTGCCTCCAGGGTCCCACAGGACAAAAGGGTCCTGTAGGACTCCTTCTTCAGCTTGATGGCATCCCTCACCGTCGGTGTCCACCAACGGGTTCGGGGATTGCCGCACGACAGGCACCGACCACCTTACGGCCACAGCTCCGGTCAGCCGCCTCAACAATAGAGGCACGGAACATGGGCCCATTCGGACTCAATGTCCCCCACCTCCCTCAGGATGTGGGTCAAAGTTCTGCCGGAGGTGGGAGTTGAAGCTACTTCTGACAGGGGGCTCTGCCAGACATTCCCAGCAGACCCTCACAACACGTTTGGGGCCTACCAGGCCTGACCGGCATCCTCCCCCACCATCGAAGCCAACTCACCACCAGGTGGTGATCAGTTGACAGCTCCGCCCCTCTCTTCACCCGAGTGTCCCAAGACACGTGGCCGCAAGTCCGACGACACGACCACAAAGTCGATCATCGAACTGAGGCCTAGGATGTCCTGGTGCCAAGTGCACATATGAACACCCCTATGCTTGAACATGGTGTTCGTTATGGACAATCCGTGACGAGCACAGAAGTCCAATAACAAAACACCGTTTAGATCGGGGGGGCCATTCCTCCCAATCACGCCCTTCCAGGTCTCACTGTCATTGCCCACGTGAGCATTGAAGTCTCCCAGCAGTACGCGGGAGTCCCCAGAAGGTATGCCCTCTAGCACCCGATCCAGCGACTCCAAAAAGGGTGGATACTCCGAACTGCTGTCCGGTGCATACGCACAAACAACAGTTAGGACCCGTCCCCCCACCCGAAGGCGGAGGGAGGCTACCCTCTCATCTACCGGGGTAAACCCCAATGAACAGGCTGCAAGTCGGGGGGCAATAAGTATACCCACACCCGCTTGGCGCCTCTCAGCAGGGGCAACTCCAGAGTGGTAGAGAGTCCAGCCCCTCTCAAAGAGATTGGTTCCAGAGTCCAAGCTGTGCGTCGAGGTGAGTCCGACTATATCTAGCTGGAACCTCTCAACCTCGCGCACAAGCTCAGGCTCCTTCCCCTTCAGAGAGGTTACATTCCACGTCCCAAGAGCCAGCTTCTGTAGCCGAGGATCGGACCGCCAAGGTCCCCGCCTTCGGCCACCACCCAACTCACACTGCACTCGACCTCCTTGGCCCCTCTTATAGGTGGTGAGCCCATGGGAAGGGGGACCCACGTTGCCTCTTCGGGCTGTGCCCGGCCGAGCCGCATAGGTGCAGGCCCGGCCACCAGGCGCTCGCCATCGAGCCCCACCTCCAGGCCTAGCTCCAGAAGGGGGCCCCGGTGACCCGCGTCCGGGCAAGGGAAAACGCTGTCCAAAGTTTTCTTTCATCATAGAAGGATTGAACCGCTCTTTGTCTCATCCCTCACCTAGGACCAGTTTGCCTTGGGTGGCCCTACCAGGGGCATAAAGCCCCGGACAACAGAGCTCCTAGGATCATTGGGACACGCAAACCCCTCCACCACGATAAGGTGGCGGTTAAATTTTCACATCAACAACTTTAATTGCAGCTGTTTATTAAAGTCCGTTGTTTATGTTTGTAACTTGTTAGTGCTCTCGTTCTGCCGCACCAGTCTTATCCAAAACTCTTATCTTTTTTTGTGAGCACTATTCAAAAGTTTTGTGAACCAAGTAAATATTTCTAATAATTTTATTTTTATTTTTACATATTTTACTGAAACGTGTCATATGATGGAAACATACAGTCATATGAAAATGTTTGGGAACCCCTCTCAGCCTGCATAATAATTGACTCTCCTTTCAACATAAAGATAACAGTAGTACAGAATGTCTTTCATTTCCAAGGAACACTGGGGTGTTTTCCGAACAAAGATATTTCGTGACGCAGTATTTAGTTGTATGAAATTAAATCAAACGTGAAACACTGGCTGTGCACAAATGTGGGTCCCCTTGTAATTTTGCTGATTTGAATGCCTGTCACTGCTCAATGCTGATTACCTGTAACACCAAATTGGTTGGATGAGCTTGGTAAGCCTTGAACTTCATAGACAGGTGGGTCTAATCATGAGATATAAGCAAGTTGTGCTTCCCTTTGACTCTCCTCTGAAGAGTGACAGCATGGGATCCTCAAAGCAACTCTCAAAAGATCTGAAAGCAAAGATTGTTGAGTCTCCTGGTTTAGGGGAAGGCTACAAAAAGCCATCTCAGAGGTTTGAACTGTCAGTTTCAACTGTAAGGAATGGAATCAGGAAATGGAAGGCCACAGGCACAGTTGCTGTTAAACCAATAGGTCTGGCAGGCCAAGAAAAATACAGGAGCGCCATATGAGCAGGATTGTGAGAATGGTTACAGACAACCCACAGATCACCTCCAAAGACCTGCAAGAACATCTTGCTGCAGATGGTGTATCTGTACATCGTTCTACAATTCAGCGCAATTTGCACAAAGAACATCTATATGGCCACAAACAGAGTCGCTTGTTGTATGCCAATGCTCATTTAGACAAGCCAGATTCCTTTTGGAACAAAGTGCTTTGGACTGATGAGACAAAAATTGAGTTATTTGGTCATAACAAAAAGCGCTTTGCATGGTGGAAGAAGAACACCTAAGAACACCTTTCTAAGAAAAACACCTTCTACCTACTGTCAAATTTGGTGGAGGTTCCATCATGCTGTGGGGTTGTGTGGCTATTTCAGGGACTGGGGCCCTTGTTAAAGTCGAGGGTCGGATGAATTCAACTCAATATCAACAAATTCTTCAGGATAATGTGCAAGCATCAGTCACAAAGTTGAAGTTACGCAGGGGTTGGATATTCCAACAAGACAATGACCCAAAACACAGTTGGAAATCTACAAAGGCATTCATGCAGAGGGAGAAGTACAATGTTCTGGAATGGCCGTCACAGTCCCCTGACTTGAATATCATTGAAAATCTATGGGATGATTTGAAGCAGGCTGTCCATGATTGGCAGCCATCAAATTGAACTGAACTGCAGAGATTTTGTATGAAGAATGGTCAACAAGACCTCCATCCAGAATCCAGACACTCAAAGGCTATAGGAGGACAGCGTCTAGAGGCTGTTATATTTGCAAAAGGAGGATCAACTAAGTATTGATGTCATATCTCTGTTGAGGTGCCCACATTTATGCACCTGTCTAATTTTGTTATGATGCATATTGCATATTTTCTGTTAATCCAATAAACTTAATGTCACTGCTGAAATCCTACTGTTTCCATAAGGCAGGTCATATATTAAAAGGAAGTTCAGCCAATGAGAAACAAAAATCCAAAGAATTAAGAGGGGCTCCCAAACTTTTTTCATATGACTGTAGGTGCAACTGGGATCAAGTCGGCTGACTGCTCATAGGTGGGCTCACTGCACATCTTATTATTGTAGGACTGCTAGCTTTGATTTAAGGCAAAACAGCTCTTCTCCATTAGCCACCACAATGAGTTTAATAATTATTAACAAACTGTCCACTATGTTACTCCAGAGTTTGAGATTTATGAGACATTGTCTACTTTTGTCAGCTCCATCCTGTGAAAGCATTCAGAAAGCCTTTCATAAGGTGCCACTGGAGAGGGTGGGCAACCAACTAAAAGAAGTGGGAGTTCAGGGTGATGTTTGTAGATGGGTGCAGAATTGGCTCAGTCACAGGAAGCAGAAGGTGATGGTGACAGGAACCTCATCAGAATTGGCCAATGTTAAGAGTGGTGACCAGCAGGGGGCAGTGTTATTTTTAATATATTTAAATGATTTGGGTAGGAATAGAAATAAACCGAAGTGTGAAATTTCGGCCTTTGTTGAAGTAAATAAATAAAAATAAAGAATGCATCCATTTTAAAGCATGACTTGTGGTGTCATTACTTGTGAGTGGAAAATACGCATTAAAAAAAAAAAAATTATCAGCAAGTGTTATGTCCAAAAAAATAGCAATTCTTTGTATATTAAAAACACATCAATTGAAATGACATTTAATTTTAATTTTTAACTTTGCTTAGCATGATTAAGATTTTCCAATTTTGATAAGTTTTTCCTCTATTTATTAAAATGGTAAAATAACTGAGCATTGGCCTTCCTCTTCGCCAGTTTAGATATTCACACTTCCGCTGTCCTTTTTCCCATTTTATCTAAGACTCCGGAATGACCTGCAGGACCCTTCTTGGCAGTGCAGATGTCTCAGTGCCGACAAAAGACCTCCACATCTCGTCAATACCACCCCAATGAAAACTCTGATGGAGGTGTTTTAAAGTCTTTGTGGCACCAAAATTACCTGCATACTTCCTGCAGCCCCCTTGGTACCACAATTTGCAACGCCCTTCTCCCATTGCCGGATTATGCCACTGTCTCTTTCATATGCCAGTGTGAGAGCCAAACTGGGACCAAAGTCTCTTTACCGCCTGATTGTCTGTTGCCACCTCTTTCCATGTTGGGAAAGCCTCTTATTTTGCACAAGTCCAGATTTTTTTTCTTACTGTTCACGCCAACTTATCTCACTTTCAGGAACACTTTGCAAACAACAGCTCGGCATTTTCTCCTTGTCAGTTCTCTCTAGCACTTGTTGTTCCAGTCACACACAGCACTGGCGGTCTTGTCATGGCCTCCGAGACAAGTCATCTGTGTTGTGATGTCTTACATCCTCTCGGTGCTCAGCTTTAAAACTGAAAACCTGAAGCTGCTTGAGCCAATGAGCCACCTGTCCTTCTGGCCCCCAGCACCACTGTAGTGCAGCATAGTCTTTACAGATCATGAAGGGGAGCCCACAGAGGTAATATCAGAAATGACAAACAGCCTCCAACACTGCCAATCACTGCACATTATGTAGTAATTACGCTCTAGTTGGCTCCGAGTATGGCTGTAATAAGCCACCACTTGCTCTCCTTGTGAGTGTCACTGGGGTAGCACTGCTCCAATTCCCACACTACTGGTATCTGTGTCCGAGATGTAAAGCAACTGGGAAGCACCATTATGGGTGCCTGGCACAGGCCAGATTGATAGGTGATTAAATGCCTTCTGTTCCTCTGCACCCCACTGAAACGGTTTGCCCTGGCTCAGTAACTGCTGAAGAGGTGCCACTATTCAGGCAAAATAGAACAAACTTCTTGTAATAATAGAATGCCAGGCCCAAGAACTCATGAAGATGCTTGTGTGTCCAGGGAATCTGCCAATCTATAACCGCTGCCACTTTATGCTTCTCAGTGTGGATGCCCTGAGAATGAAACCTCCTGGGGCAGTACGCAACATTTTTCTGTATGTAGCTTCAGGTTCCCCTTTGGAAAATCTCACACAATAAACTTAAAACGTCATTAAAGGTCTGTCCATGCACCAATCAATCCTCAAAGTACACTCGACACTGCAGGCGTGGAATACCTGCCAACACTCTGTCCATAAGCCGGTCAAATGTGGCTGGCGCATTACACAGACCAAATGGCACAAGTCGGCAAGGCCAGAGCCCACTTGATGAAGAGAATGCTGTCTTTTCCTTCATGCTGGGGGCTAGTCCCACTTACAATACAATACAATACAGTTTATTTTTGTATAGCCCAAAATCACACAGGAAGTGCCGCAATGGGCTTTAACAGGCCCTGCCTCTTGACAGCCCCCCAGCCTTGACTCTCTAAGAAGACAAGGAAAAAACTCCCAAAAAACCTAGTAGGGAAAAATGGAAGAAACCTTGGGAAAGGCAGTTCAGAGAGAGACCCCTTTCCAGGTAGATTGGGCGTGCAGTGGGTGTCAAAAGAAGGGGGTCAATACAATACAGTACAGTACACAGAACAATTTCTCAATATAGTAAGAAATAAAACAATATATATATATATAAATTTTAGAAGTACAGAGCAGAATTTAACAGTAGATGATATATCCCATAATAAGATTTGTATTTGTATAGAGTCCTGGAGACCTCATCCTTCAAGCTGCCTCCCCCATTTGGCCATTCCACAGCTGAAACAGTGCTGGGCCAGCCAATCCGATGAAAGGACCCCTCTCTCCCACGATTCCTGCGATCCTCCATCTGGGATGACTTTTCCTTAGGCAGGCAAAACAACTTGGCAGGTGGGCCGTGGCAGCACTTGCCAGTATCCACTTTGAAGATCTAGTGATGAAAATCACTTGACCTTGCAACGAAGTCTAAGGACTGTTCTATGCATGGCAGTGGGTAGGAATCCTTACATATGATGGCATTTAATTGCCGATAGTCTGCACAAAATCACAAGCTGCCATCCTTCTTTGGGACTAGAATGATAGGCGAGCACCAAGGCGACTCTGAGGACTTTATAATTCGTCTTATTGGTGGCTGCCTAAGAGTGTGGTGATGGGGCTGTTTGATAGGAGGTGCACTGCCCATCTCAGTCTCGTGTTGTACCAAATGCATATATCTACGGTCCTCTGGAGAAATGGCAAACCTATTGTGGTATTCCAGCAGAAGATCTCCTAGTTGCAACTTTTGAAATGAAGTGATTCCTTCATCACTGGATGCCTACAGTAACTCGAAACAGGTGAAGCACTCAGTGGAAGCAGCAGGCCAGTGGAGAAAAAGGTGGCTCCAGATGTCCCCTGCACCCTGCAAGTCTATGGGTTGTACCATCTGGAAAAATTATACAGTGGGTATCGAAAAGAATCCCCCCATTTGAAATATTCCAATTGTCGATGCTTTACAGCCTTAAATGAAAACACACAAACTGGTATTTTTTCCAGCTTTACTTACACAATGCAATCTGTAACATCCAAGTGAAAGATATCACAGTTACAGTTCAGAAGAATTTAAAAAAATCAGAAACAAGACCTACTGAGATGAATAAAGGATACCCCCACCCCCCAGACTCAATCAGGTGTCAGTGCCCACCATTTCCATTGTGATTACTGGCTTCCTTCCACCTGTGATCAATTGTAATGAGTGTGATTAGTGAAGCTGTTCCTGGAGCATTCATTCCCTTGCTTGGTAGTGCAACTGACAGCAAACAACTGATTGTGGGTGGCAGGCCACTTTCAAAAGATCTCAAGAATAGACTTGTGGACACACATAAGGCAGGAGATGGAGACAAAAACAATCTCAAAGGCTTCATCAATCCCAATGAGCCCAGTAAATTCCATCATAAAGAAGTGTTTGGTACTACTAGGACCCTCCCTGGATCCTCCAAAATGGATGGAAGAGCAAGGAGGAAACTGGTAAGAGAGGCTACCAAGAGGCCAAAGGCCACTTTGAAGGAGTTTTCAGGATTTGATGGCAAAGAGAGGTCATTGTGTGCATGTGACAACAATTTGACAAGCGCTCCACAATTGTGGCTTGTTTGGGGGGGTCGCACTTCTCAAGAAATGCAACATGAAGGCTCGTCTGAGCTTTTACAGACTGCACCTTGAAGATTCTGATGCCAAGTGGAAAAGGGTCTTTTGGTCAGTTGAGACCAAAATCAAACTATTTGGCCTCAAAAGCAAACGGGACATCCAAGGCAGCTCACCATCCACAACACACCATACTTACAGTAGAGCATGGAGGGGCAGTATCCTATTTTGGGGGGCCTGGGAATCTTGTTAGGGTAGAAGGAAAAATGGATGGGGCAAAATACCATCAAATTCTTGAGGAAAACCTGCTACCCTCTGACAAAAAGTCGAAGATGGACAGAATGTTCACCTTTCAACATGACAACAACCCGAAGCACAAAGCAAAATTGATCACACAGTGGCTGAAGGAGAAAAAAGTGAATGTCCTGGTGTGGCCAGTCAGAGCCCAGACCTAAATCACAGTGAAAATCTGTGGAAAGATCTGAAGATAGCAGACCACCAGCGCTCACCATCCAATGTGACCGAACTTGAACAGTTTTAAACTGTAAAGAAGAGTGGGGTGCAGATATTGAGTGGGCTCAATCTAGATGTGCAAAGCTGATAGAGAAGAATCAACAGACTCAAGGCTGTCATTAAAGCAAAAGGGGGTTCAACAAAATGACATTAACATTGGGGGGGTCCTTTATTCATCTCAGTAGGTCTTGTTTTTGATTTTTTTATAATTCTTCTGAACTGTAGCAGTGATATCTTTCACTTGGATGTTAGAGGTTGTATTGAGTAAGTAAAACTAGGAAGAAATATTGGTTTGTGTGAGTTTTCATTTAAGGCTGTGAAGGAATAAAAAATTGGAATATTTCGAAGGGGGGATTCTTTTCTATACCCATTGTAGCTCCCTGTCCAAGGTCCGTATGCTTGCTTTCCCTTTGTAAAACGTCCAGCCTAAATAGATTGGACCTAATTGTTAAATGGTCACACCTGATTTGAATTAAAGCACTGGTATAAGACCAGCACGTGGAGAAGGAGAGAGAGTTTGCTGCCTGGTTACTGGATAAGATGTTTTTAAAAGGGGGTTTAACTTTTAAGTTTCTAAGCAGCTGACCTACTATTTGTTTTTTCTTTTAGCTTTCCAGCTGCTGTTTTGATGCTGCTTTGTTACTATTTTACTGTTTTATGTTAAAGAATTATTTTATTTATTTATTTATTACTTTTGACTGCCGGTGATGTTTGTATGTTAACTTTGAACCTAATGTACGATTGTGCTTGGGAGAAGGAATCGGTTGTTTGCTTTAATTTATTTTTCACATGCGTGTATTTTTGATTATTTGTCACTGGTATATAGTAAGCTCACTATATGATTTGTTTGCTTTGTTCTTTTTTTTTTTTTCTTCAATTTTTGTTTGTTATACGATTCCCCATGCCAATCGTCATCATGGTAATAACCGGCTGTACTAAACAATCGTATTTTATTTTCTGGTGTTCTCTTTCATTCATTTAAAAGGGACCTGTTTGGGGCGGATTAATTAGTCCAACTGATCACAGATGTCTGCCACCCAAACTCTTTGAGTCCGCCGTTGCTTTCCTATTTGATGACTGGCCACAGGCTCACCAAGCAGCTTTTCCATTTACCGTGTCCTTGTGGCAGGTCAGCTGAACCTCTGCAGGGAGAATATCCGGCCGTATAATTATTGCGGTAGCCCCTGTGTCAATCAGCGCCTTTATCACCCGGCTGTCAAACCAGACGTAAAGGTGGCAATAGTCTCCATCTCCCAAGCGTCCTCCTGTCATATTGTTAGCTTCTTCCGTTCAGAGCCGTACAGGTAACCACTAGGGGTGCTGTTTAGCACAAGGGGCGACGGAAAAGAGGGAATCATTTATTTCGAATAGATTTTTTACGCATAGAATTGCAACAATGTTATTTTCTAAGACATTATAATGTTAAATGAAAGTAAATTAATTGAATATACTCAAATATGATATAAATACGGATTTTAGACATGTGCCCTCAACAGCTCCACGACAATCAACACCCCCGCCCCTCCTCTCCTTTGCCTGTTGCTACCTGTTCATGAGGGGTGGGCGATTATGTTCAACCCACAAGACTTCAAATACATCCGGGTAGCATGGTGGTAGCGCTGCCTCGCAGTTAGGAGACCTGGGTTTGCTTCCCGGGTCCTCCCTGCATGGAGTCTGCATGTTCTCCCCGTGTCTGCATGGGTTTCCTCCCACAGTCCAAAGACATGCAGGTTAGGTGCATTGGCAAATCTAAATTGTCCCTGGTGTGTGTGTGTGTGTGTGTGTGTGTGTGTGTGTGCTTGGTGTGTGATTGTGTGCCCTGCGGTGGGCTGGTGACCAGCCCGAGATTTGTTCCTGCCTTGTGCTCTGTGTTGGCTGGGATTGGCTCCAGCATACCCCCGTGACCCTATGTTAGGATATAGCGGGTTGGACAATGACTGACTGATTAGCATCATTTTACAAATAAACTTTAAATACCATAAGAGTATGTCAAAAAGACACAAACCCTCTGGTGCACAGGGAAGAAAAAGAAGAAAAGCACAGGAGGAGAAATGGGAAAGAGACAAAGGTAAATGTACAATTAATTTATCTGAAAGTGTCTGACCCATACATTACCCAGCCACAGGGGATGCACAAACCAGTGTGTTTCTTTGTGCCAGTCCCAAGCCCGGATAAATGGGGAGGGTTACGTAAGGAAGGGCATCCGGTGTAAAATTTTGCCAAATCAATATGCGGACAACAATACAAATTTCCATACCGGATCGGTCGAGCCCCGGTTAACAACGACCACCACCAGTACTGTTAGCCGACAGGGTGCTGGTGGAAATTGGGCTACTGTTGGCCAATGAAGAAAAAGGAGAAGAAGAAGAGGGGGGAGACATGTCCAGAGGCAGGAGGAGAGGAGGAAAGTAAAGAGAGTGGAACTTTGAATGTTGGCAGTATGACTGGTAAGGGAGAGAGTTAGCAGATATGATGGAGAGAAGGAAGGTTGATATATTGTGTGTGAAGAGACTAAATGGAAGAGGAGTAAGGCCAGGTGGATTGGAGGTGCAATTCAAATTCTTCTATCATGGTATGGATGGGAGGAGAAATGGGGTAGGAGTTATTCTGAAGGAACAGTATGTCAAGAGTGTTTTGGAGGTGCAAAGAGTGTCAGCCAGAGTAATGATTATGAAGCTAGAAATTGGAGGTGTGATGATGAATGTTGTTAGTGCATATGCACCGCAAGTTGGGTGTGCGATGGAGGAGAAAGAAGATTTCTGGAGTGAGTTGGATGAGGTGATGAACAGTGTACCCAAGGGACAGAAAGTGGTGATTGGAGTGGATTTCAATGGGCATGTTGGTGAAAGGAACAGTGGAGACGAGGAGGTGATGGGTAGGTATGGTGTCAAGGAGAGGAATGAAGAAGGTCAGATGATGGTGGATTTTTCCAAAATGATGGACATGGCTGTGGTGAATACATATTTTAAGAAGAGGGAGGAACATAGGGTTACGTACAAGAGTGGAGGAAGATGCACACAGGTAGATTACATCCTATGCAGAAGAGTTGATCTGAAGGAGATTGAAGACTGCAAAGTGGTGGCAGGGGAAAGTGTAGTTAAGCAGCATAGGATGGTGGTCTGTAGGATGACGTTGGGGCGTGAGGGCAGAGCCAAGGATCAAATGGTGGAAGTTGAAAAAGGAAGACTGCAAGGTTGAGTTTAGGGAGGAGGTGAGACAGGCACTGGGTGGCAGTGAAGAGTTACCAGACCGCTGGGAAACTACAGCAGATGTAGTAAGAGTGACAGCAAGAAGGGTGCTTGGCGTGACATCTGGAAAGAGGAAGGAGGAAAAGGAAACCTGATGGTGGAATGAGGAAATACGGGAGAGTATACAGAGGAAGAGGATGGCAAAGAAGAAGTGGGATAGTCAGACAGATGCAGAAAGTAGACAAGAGTACAAGGAGATAAGGCGCAAGGTGAAGAGAGAGGTGATGAAGGCTAAAGAAAAGGCGTATGATGAGTTGTATGAGAGGTTGGACACTAAGGAGGGAGAAAAGGACCTGTGGGCTACAGAGGGACCGAGCTGGGAAAGATGTGCAGCAGGTTAGGGTGATAAAGGATAAAGATGGAAACATACTCACAAGCGAGGAGAGTATGTTGAGAAGATGGAAAGAGTACTTTGAGAGGCTGATGAATGAAGAGAACGAGAGAGAGAAGAGGTTGGATGATGTGGAGATAGTGAATCAGGAAGTGCAACGGATTAGCAAGGAGGAAGTAAGGACAGCTATGAAGAGGATGAAAAATGGAAAGGCCGTTGGTCCAGATGACATACCTATGGAAGCTTGGAGGTGTTTAGGAGAGATGGCAGTGGAGTTTTTAATCAGATTGTTAAATGGAATCTTGGAAAGTGAGAGGATGCCTGAGGAGTGGAGAAGAAGTGTACTGGTGCCGATATTTAAGAATAAGGGGGATGTGCAGGACTGCAGTAACTACAGGGGGATAAAATTGATGAGCCACAGCAGGAAGTTATGGGAAAGAGCAGTGGAAGCACAGTTAAGAAGTGAGGTGATGATTAGTGAACAGCAGTGAAGTTTCATGCTAAGAAAGAGCACCACAGATACAATGTTTGCTTTGAGAATGTTGATAGAGAAGTATAGAGAATGCCAGAAGGAGTTGCATTGCGTCTTTGTGGATCTGGAGAAAGCGTATGACAGGGTGCCTCGAGAGGAGCTGTGGTATTGTATGAGGAAGTCGGGAGTGGCAGAGAAGTACGTAAGAGTTGTACAGGATATGTACGAGGGAAGTGTAACAGTGGTGAGGTCTGTGGTAGGAGTGATGGAGGTGGGATTACATCAGGGATCGGCTCTGAGCCATTTCTTATTTGCAATGGTGATGGACAGGTTGACAGACGAAATTAGACAGGAGTCCCCGTGGCCTATGATGTTTGCTGATGACATTGTGATCTGTAGTGATAGTAGGGAGAAGGTTGGGGAGACCCTGGAGAGGTGGAGATATGCTCTAGAGAGGAGAGGAATGAAGGTCAATAGGAACAAGATAGAATACATGTGTGCAAATGAGAGGGAGGTCAGTGGAATGGTGAAGATGCAGGGAGTAGAGTTGGCGAAGGTGGATGAGTTTAAATACTTGGGATCTACAGTACAGATTAATGGGGATTGTGGAAGAGAGTGAAAAAGAGAGTGCAGGCAGGGTGGAATGGGTGGAGAAGAGTGTCAGGAGTGATTTGTGACAGACGGGTAGCAGCAAGAGTGAAAGGGAAGGTCTACAGGACGGTAGTGAGACCATCTATGTTATATGGGTTGGAGACGGGGACACTGACCAGAGAGCAGGAGACAGAGCTGGAGGTGGCGAAGTTAAAGATGCTAAGATTTGCATTGGGTGTGACGAGGATGGACTGGATAAGAAATGAGGACATTAGAGGGTCAGCTCAGGTTGGACGGTTGGGAGACAAAGTCAGAGAGGTGAGATTACGTTGGTTTGGATATGTGCAGAGGAGTGATGCTGGGTAAATTGGGAGATGGATGCTAAGGATAGAGCTGCCAGGGAAAAGGAAAAGAGGAAGGCCTAAGAGAAGGTTTATGGATGTGGTGAGAGAGGACATGTAGGTAATGGGTGTAACAGAGCAAGATGCAGAGGACAGAAAGATATGGAAGAAGATGATCCACTGTGGCAACCCCTAACAAGAGCAGCCGAAAGAAGAAGTCTGACCCATACATGTCAAACTCGAAGCCTGCATTACAAATGTATTTGGCCTGTGGGATTGTAACTTATGTTTATGCACAGTTTCCACATTTATCCCCAACAATGCCCCAGCTTCGCAGACAATCTGCTCTGTGTAAGAAAGGACAGAGCCGACTGTACCTCCTTAGAAGGCTGGCGTCCTTTAACATCTGAAATAAGATGCTGCAGATGTTCTATCAGACGGTTGTGGCAAGTGCCCTCTTCTACGCTGTGGTGTGCTGGGGAGGCAGCATTAAGAAGAAGGATGCCTCACGCCTGGAAAAACTGGTGAGGAAAGCAGGCTCTATTGTTGGCATGGAGCTGGATAGTTTGACATCTGTGGCAGAGCGACGGGCGCCCAAAAGGCTCCTATCAATTATGGAGAATCCACTACATCCACTAAACAGGATCATCTCCAGACAGAAGAGCAGCTTCAGCAACAGACTGCTGTCACTGTCCTGCTCCACAGACAGATTGAGGAGATCGTTCCTCCCCCAAACTATGCGACTCTTCAATTCCACCCGGGGGGGGGGGGGGGGGGGGAGGGGGGGGGGATGGGGTAAATGTTAACATTATTCAAAGTTATTGTCTGTTATACCTGCATTTTTATTACTCTTTAATTTAATATTGTTTTTGTATCAGTATGCTGCTGCTGGAGTATGTGAATTTCCCCTTTGGATTAATAAATATCTATCTATCTATCTATCTATCTATCTATCTATCTATCTATCTATCTATCTATCTATCTATCTATCTATCTATCTATCTATCTATCTATGAGCAATGAATGCCCCTGACGTCTTTTATTTTAATTTTGATCTCTCATTTTTTTATTTAATCAATAAGCTAAGTTTATGTCTTGGGAAATATTAAGTTGACATTTTTTATGAATAAATTGACATAATACATCTGAAAAATCTGCTCAGTTTACTCTGTTTTTTCAATAAATACTGACGCAATTTGGCCCTCGACTTGGATCCAGTTTTTAATTTTGGGCCCCTGTGCGATCGTTTGTCTAACCCTTTAAGCACACTGCTAGCTAACGTCACCTAGGTACATTAAAACTTCTGTTAAAACTTGGCAAATATCGCCCTCTGCTGCTCACCACCATTTGTGAAAGTCGCTCGTTGCACGCTAAAGCAGTTGCGCGCAGTCCATCTCTTGCTAGAAAAGCTTGCGCATTGATTGGATTAGGTGGATTATGTTATTTGCATACAGGAACAAAGGGGAATAGGAATTGTGGGGAAATAGTCCTATTTGAAGATAATTATTATAGTGTCTGTTTCATTGAATGTTGCTATGCTAAATTTTCAATTTGTTTTATTAATATAAATGACATGTATATGTTATGGTGACTTAGTTTAAAACAAATAAAAATAAAAAAATCTCTACAATGTCACAATCAAAAGGTGTATGTTCTGCTACTAATTTAATTAAAGAACTACAGAATTAACTTCAAAGTTTTAGCAATCAGTTGAGTGTTTCTTTTTATTTAGAGAAACATTAAAAGCAATAAAGAAAGACTTCAAATACATCCAGGCAGCATGGAGGTATCGCTGCCTCGCAGTAAGGAGACCTTCCAGGTTCGCTTCCCGGGTCCTCCCTGCATGGAGTTTGCATGTTCTCCTTGTGTCTGCGTGGGTTTCCTCCCACAGTCTGAAGACATGCAGGTTAGGTGCATTGGCGATCCTAAATCATCCCTAATGTGTGCTTGGTGTGTTTGTGTGTGTCCTGCGGTGGGCTGGCGCCCTGCCCGGGGTTTGTTCCTGCCTTGTGCCCTGTGTTGGCAGGGATTGGATAGCCTGTGTTAGGATATAGTGGGTTAGACACTGACTGACTGACAAATACATCCCGATTCCTACTTATTTTCTGAAATGGCACCCCTCAAGAGCATATTTTTTTCTGAGACAGTCTTGTAAATAGACGTTGCAATTTGAAATTCTCAAGTTGTGAATTCGAGGTCCTAAATATTTTGCTGTCCCCAGTCCTATCTTCAGGTTTCAATGTACAAGTCTGGCAGTGATGATTCCTCGTAAAGCAAAGGGGGTGTCAGGGTGCCATTTAGAAGTTTGCTTAGGGCAGCAAAAATCCAAGAGCCGGCTCTGCTTCTCGTCACTCTGATGAGCTCTTGGGACTGTCCAGGACCCCGTTAGCATGTGGGGGGGCCCGGTGCAATACCTAATATGGGGCCCCTAATTTAATTTAAAAGGAATTGACATCTGACTTGAGGGAGATATTACAAAAAATATTAAACATAAAATAAATTCCATCCATCCATTATCCAACTCGCTATATCCTAACTACAGGGTTATGGAGGTCTGCTTGAGCTAATCCCAGCCAATACATGGCGCAAGGCAGGAAACAAACCCCGGGCAGGGTGCCAGCCCACCACAATAAAATATATTGTATATGCTTTATTATATGAATTAAGAAAATGATACACTCACAATTTCATTAAAAATGTTATTTTAATTTATCATTATGAAAACATTACAACACAAGAAATATGATGCAAGAAGAGATAGTACAAAACTAGGATACAACAAATTGAGTTTTTAAACATTAGTTGACATTTATTTTTCGAGCTTTCTATTCCGCAAAATCATTTATTATATCTTCAAATCCAATGAATTCACATAATTAGTTTTCTATTGAGAGTAGTGCTAGATTTGACAATCTCTCCTGTCCCAATGTGGCTTGTAGATAATTCTTAATTATTTAAGAAAAACTTCTCTCAGCTGTAGCTGTCGTTACAGGAAGAGTTAATAATATTCACAAGCAAGTAACTAAATTGGGATAAGACTCTCTTACATTTGATAATATTTTTAGGCAATTTAAAGGTTTACAATTCGTCATTGTATTCCTAATACTGTCGTGGCCAAAAACTTCGTCATCAGAAGGCTTTCTACCTGAAATAAAGGCTAATAGGAGACTCAGGATAGGCAAACAGAGTTTACAGTTTTATTGCAATAAAATAAGCATAGTAATAATAAAAATAACAAGGACTCAACCCAATACGGCCAAATTGAGCTGAGCCTCGAACAGTTCAAAATCCAAAACTTATATATCATTTTCTTATCACTTTGTCCTTGCTCAATTAGCTCACTTTGCACCTGGCTTTACTGTCCATTGTTTTCTCTCTTGTTTATTTTGATTGGTCTAAGGCTGGGCAGAAGGCTTCCTCTTAACATTTTTGGGCTTTTCTGATGTCATTTCCCATCTTCTCCGACCTTGCTCAAATTGGCTCTTTTGCTCATCCCCTCTGACTCCCTTCACTCCTGTCCGGCCGAACCTTGGGTTCCCATGGGAACTCTTATTATCTTTTTATTTCCCTATTGTTGGCCTCCTTCTTTTCTATGCTGTTCCCACTTTCTCTAACTGGCCAAGGCTTAAATTCCATATATGGGTTTCCTTCAAGCTTTCCTAACTTTTTTATAATAGTGGCCTGAAGCTTAGGCTTTTATTAAAATTGAACTATAACATGTGCCTTTATCTAATCATTTGCGTGGCATGCTTGATTTACATTTAATTTCAGTACTTTGGTTAAATGCTAAAGTTAATTTCTAATGTCCCCTCCTTTAACCGCCACCTTATGGTGGTGGAGGGGTTTGCGTGTCCCAATGATCCTAGGAGCTCTGTTGTCCGGGGCTTTATGCCCCTGGTAGGGCCACCCAAGTCAAACTGGTCCTAGGTGAGGGATGAGACAAAGAGCGGTTAAACAAACCTATGATGAAAAACAATTTTGGACGGCGTTTTCCCTTGCCCGGACGCGGGTCACCGGGACCCCACTCTGGAGCCAG
Source organism: Erpetoichthys calabaricus (assembly GCF_900747795.2). Classification (NCBI taxonomy): domain Eukaryota; kingdom Metazoa; phylum Chordata; class Cladistia; order Polypteriformes; family Polypteridae; genus Erpetoichthys; species Erpetoichthys calabaricus. Next base: position 353,069,754 of record NC_041394.2, on the reverse strand, counting down.
GCCTGGAGGTGGGGCTCGATGGCGAGCGCCTGGTGGCCGGGCCTGCACCCATGGGGCTCGGCCGGGCACAGCCCGAAGAGGCAACGTGGGTCCCCCTTCCCATGGGCTCACCACCTAAGGGAGTGGCCAAGGAGGTCAGGTGCAGTGTAAGTTGGGTGGTGGCCGAAGGCGGGGACCTTGGCGGTCCGATCCTCGGCTACAGAAGCTGGCTCTTGGGACGTGGAATGTCACCTCTCTGAAGGGGAAGGAGCCTGAGCTTGTGCGCGAAGTTGAGAGGTTCCGGCTAGATATAGTCGGACTCACCGCGACGCACAGCTTGGACTCTGGAACCAATCTCCTTGAGAGGGGCTGGACTCTGTACCACTCTGGAGTTTCCCCCGGTGAGAGGTGCCGAGCGGGTGTGGGTATACTTATTGCCCCCCGACTTGGAGCCTGTACATTGGGGTTTACCCCGGTGGACGAGAGGGTAGCCTCCCTTCGCCTTCGGGTGGGGGGGACGGGTCCTAACTGTTGTTTGTGCGTATGCACCGAACAGCAGTTCGGAGTACCCACCCTTTTTGGAGTCCCTGGAGGGGGTGCTAGAGGTCATACCTTCTGGGGACTCCCTCGTTCTGCTGGGAGACTTCAATGCTCACGTGGGCAATGACAGTGAGACCTGGAAGGGCGTGATTGGGAGGAATGGCCCCCCCGATCTGAACCCGAGCGGTGTTTTGTTATTGGACTTCTGTGCTCGTCACGGATTGTCCATAACGAACACCATGTTCAAACATAGGGGTGTTCATATGTGCACTTGGCACCAGGACACCCTAGGCCTCAGTTCGATGATCGACTTTGTGGTCGTGTCGTCGGACTTGCGGCCACATGTCTTGGACACTTGGGTGAAGAGAGGGGCGGAGCTGTCAACTGATCACCACCTGGTGGTGAGTTGGCTTCGATGGTGGGGGAGGATGCCGGTCAGGCATGGTAGGCCCAAACGTGTTGTGAGGGTCTGCTGGGAATGTCTGGCAGAGCCCCCTGTCAGAAGTAGCTTCAACTCCCACCTCCGGCAGAACTTCGACCACATCCCGAGGGAGGTGGGGGACATTGAGTCCGAATGGGCCATGTTCCGTGCCTCTATTGTTGAGGCAGCTGACCGGAGCTGTGGCCGTAAGGTGGTTGGTGCCTGTCGTGGCGGCAATCCCCGAACCCGTTGGTGGACACCGGCGGTGAAGGATGCCGTCAAATTGAAGAAGCAGTCCTACCGCTTTCTTTTTTTTCCTGTGGGACCCTGGAGGCAACTGATAGGTACTGGCCTGCGGCTTTGGTGGTTGCTGAGGCAAAAACTCAGGCGTGGGAGGAGTTTGGGGAGGCCATGGAGAACGACTTTCGGATGGCTTCGAGGAGATTCTGGTCCACCATCCGGCGTCTCAGGAAGGGGAAGCAGTGCAGTGTCAACACTGTATATGGTGGGGATGGTGCGCTACTGACCTCGACTCGGGACGTTGTGGGTCGGTGGCGGGAGTACTTCGAAGACCTCCTCAATCCCGTTAACATGCCTTCCAATGAGGAAGCAGAGCCTGGGGACTCAGAGGTGGGCTCCCCCATCTCTGGGACTGAGGTCACCGAGGTGGTCAAAAAACTCCTTGGTGGCAGGGCCCCGGGGGTGGATGAGATACGCCCGGAGTTCCTCAAGGCTCTGGATGTTGTAGGACTGTCTTGGTTGACACGCCTCTGCAACATCGCATGGACATCAGGGACAGTGCCTCTGGATTGGCAGACCGGGGTGGTGGTCCCCCTCTTTAAGAAGGGGGATTGGAGGGTGTGTTCCAACTACAGAGGGATCACACTCCTCAGCCTCCCTGGAAAAGTCTATTCAGGGGTCCTGGAGAGGAGGGTCCGTCAGATAGTCGAGCCTCGGATTCAGGAGGAACAGTGTGGTTTTTGTCCTGGTCGCGGAACAGTGGACCAGCTCTATACCCTTAGCAGGGTCCTGGAGGGTGCATGGGAGTTTGCCCAACCAGTCTACATGTGTTTTGTGGACTTGGAAAAGGCATTCAACCATGTCCCTCGGGGAATCCTGTGGGGGGTACTCCGAGAGTATGGGGTACCGGCCCCCCTGATAAGGGAAGTTCGGTCCCTGTACGATCGGTGCCAGAGCTTGGTCCGCATTGCCGGCACTAAGTCGAACCCATTTCCAGTGAGAGTTGGACTCCACCAGGGCTGCCCTTTGTCACCGATTCTGTTCATAACTTTTATGGACAGAATTTCTAGGCGCAGCCAGGGTGTTGAGGGGGTCCGGTTTGGTGGGCTCAGGATTGGGTCACTGCTTTTTGCAGATGATGTTGTCCTGTTTGCTTCATTAGGCCGTGATCTTCAGCTCTCTCTGGATCGGTTCGCAGCCGAGTGTGAAGCGGCTGGGATGAGAATCAGCACCTCCAAATCCGAGACCATGGTCCTCATGGTGGAGTGCCCTCTCAGGGTTGGTAGCGAGATCCTGCCCCAAGTGGAGGAGTTCAAGTATCTCGGGGTCTTGTTCATGAGTGAGGGAAGAATAGAGCGTGAGATCGACAGGCGGATCGGTGCGGCATCCGCAGTAATGCGGGCGCTGCATCGGTCTGTCGTGGTGAAAAAGGAGCTGAGCCGCAAGGCGAAGCTCTCAATTTACCAGTCGATCTATGTTCCTACCCTCACCTATGGTCATGAGCTATGGGTAGTGACCGAAAGAACGAGATTGCGAATACAAGCGGCTGAAATGAGTTTCCTCCGCAGGGTGTCTGGGCTCTCCTTAAAGATAGGGTGAGAAGCTCAGTCATCCGGGAGGGGCTCAGAGTAGAGCCGCTGCTCCTCCGCATTGAGAGGAGTCAGATGAGGTGGCTCGGGCATCTGATCAGGATGCCTCCTGGACGCCTCCCTGGTGAGGTGTTCTGGGTACGTCTAACCGGGAGGAGGCCCCGGGGAAGACCCAGGACACGCTGGAGGGACTATGTCTCTCGACTGTCCTGGGAACGCCTTGGGATTCTCCCGGAAGAGCTAGAAGAAGTGGCCGGGGGAAGTCTGGGCATCTTTGCTCAAGCTGCTGCCCCCGCAACCCGACCTCGGATAAGCGGGAGACAATGGATGGATGGATGGATGGAATTTCTAATATATTCTACTGTATTTATTGCTAATGCCTGACTTTACTAATATTTCTATCATATATTGTATCAGTGTGACCTTGCTTACAGCAAAATCTCTTTGTTGCTTTTCTGCTGATTCATCAATCCTGCTGGCCTCCCCACGTGCCTTCCAGAGCCATCTTTTCTCTGTGGTATCATTCTTTTAGTTTCCTATCTTTTGGATAGACACAGGTGTTCCCAATCTTATCGTGTTCTTTCCCACACTAGCAATTCTACAGTAAGTTTAAAAATAATGTAAAATGACTGATTTTTTAGTTAACTATTCACTTGACCTATCTTATTTTCTTAATATTCTAATTTTTGCTTAATCTAATGTTTTAGAAGCTTTTAAGTACTTTTTATGGCTCTATATATTAATTTGCTATTTCTATGTTAATATAAAAAAAATTTCTTCTACAATACGATGGAATAATTTTATTTCTTCAAATAATTCTAATTCATAGATTTCATGACTATCTCCAACCATTAATAAAATATCTAAATCCAAGCAATATTTTTAAGTTCTTCAGCGGCCATAAATTTTAATTTTGGAATACTGTGTTGTACAGAACTCTGAAGCAATTCCCATGTATGTTTCATTGCTGAAATCTTTTTTAAATTGACATTGTTGCTTGCTCTATGCTTCTTAAAACATAATCAGTATAACATTTCTTCTCAGGATCTTTTATAGATTCATCCCTCATTTCAGAATCATAAAAGCACCATCATCTACCTGCTGAACCAGGCTCATTCTCATCTGGATATTGTTGGGAACACTGTGAGGGTCATGTTTTTTGACTTCTCCAGTGCTTTTAACACAATCAGACCATCACTGCTTGGGAATAAGCTCACAAAAATGCAGGTAGACACCCCACTTGTAGCCTGGATTATGGACTATCTAAACAATCGACCACAGCATGCCCAACTGAAGTGCTGCTGTTCTGAAAGCATCATGAGCAACATGGGGGTGCTGTAGGGAACTGTCCTATCACCTTTCCTCTTCATCGTCTACACATCTGACTTCAAGTACAGGTCTCAGTCATGTCACCTGCAGAAATTCTCTGATGATTCTGCCGTTGTGGCCTGTATCAGGGATAGTCAGGAGGAGGAATATAGGGGTGTGGTGGAAAGTTTTGTTGGGTTGTGTAAGCAGAATTATTTACAGCTAAACATCACAAAGACAAAGGAACTGGTGGTGGACTTTAGAAAGTAGGCTCCTCCTCCCACCCCTGTCAATATCGGAGGAATGAAGGTTGAAGTAGTTGAGGTCTATAGGTACCTGGGAGTATACATTGACAGTAAACTTGACTGGTCCAAGAACACAGATACAGTGCTCAAGAAAGGGAATAGCCTAATGAGGAGGCTTAGGTTGTTTAATGTATGCAGGAACATGCTAACAATGTTTTATCATTCTGTGGTGGAGAGTGTGGTGTTTTTTGCAGCTGTGAGCTGGGGCAGGGCGGTGAAGACAGCTGATCACAACAGGCTGAACAAGCTGATTAAAAAGGCTGGTTCTGTCCTAGGTGTCAAATTAGAGGATCTGACGGAGGTGTCCAAGAGGAGAATGCTGAAAAAGCTCCTCAGTATCATGGACAACCCCTCTCACCCCATGCACGCCTCCTTGATGAACCATCAGAGAACACACAGCAAAAGACTCATCGCCCCCAAAATAAATGCGGAACCGAACGCCACAGGAGATCTTTTCTACCAGTGGCAATAAGGCTTTATAACTCCTCTTCGTTCTGTAGGTGATCTTTTTCAGCCTTTATGGCGGTATGTTAGTCCCATCCTGTCATCACAAGCGGCTAGTTCATTTTACTCAGGCACAAGTACTAAGTCACTTTCATAACCTAGACTAATAATCTGTATTTAATAATAATCTGTTATATTGTTGTATATTTGCACATTTGTCATATGCTGTTGTATTTTTTGTACATTTGCACAACTGCCATATTTTTGTATATTTGCACAATTACTATCTTTTTTTTTCTTTTTAAATCTTCATTGTACTATTTTTATTTCTCTTGTTGCACTGAACATGCCAATGACAAAAGAATTTCCCTCGGGATGAATAAAGTTCTTATCTTATATATCTTATCTTATCTTGTCTTATCTTATTTATTTTTTTTGCTCCTAGTACTCTTAAATCTTACTTCAATGTCATTTTCTGAACAGATTTGTTTGGCCGTTTATTTTACTGTATCAAATCCATTATATCGATAGGGAGTTATATCCATCCATCCATCCAGTATCCAACCCGCTATATCCTAACACAGGGTCACGGGGGTCTGCCGGAGCCAATCCCAGCCAGCACAGGGCGCAAGGCAGGAAACAAACCCCAGGCATGGCGCCAGCCCACCGCAGGTAGGAAATTGCATAATGTTTTAAACCTTTGAAATGCTCTGTTGCAGTGTTTAAATCAGCATCCATATTTTATAGAATTTTGCTAACTTTATTAACAGCAACAAGTATTTCGTACCATATAACTGTTGCCAAAACAAATTGGTAATTTAATTTATATTGAATCAATTATTTTTGAATCTTTGGTCGATTCACTGATTTCTTCCAATGCTTTACAAATTTCACTTAAATGAAAACGAATCGGCTTCACAGAATGAAAATTACATTCCCATCCAGTTGGTGCCAACGGCAAATTCTGGCAAATGTTTAGTTAGAACAGACGCAGGAAATATCGTATAAAGTCTTTGAATTGTTCCAAAAAAGTCACAACAGTAGGAAAACATGAGGCCATATCTGTCAAGAATAAATGTAAATGATGAGCCGTACATGGAACTAAAAAGGCTCAGGTTGTTCATTCAAATTCTCGTTTGCACTCCCAACCACACTGGCGCCGTTATCGTCAGCTTGTAACCTACAATCTTGGAGAGATAACCTCGTATCGGCAAGATGGTCTTTGGGCCCTTCAGTTAAATCAGATCCTGTACTTTAACAACTGATAGAAAAATCAATGAAATATTCCGAGATCGTGACGTCATCATTTTGAAATTCCACAATTCTTATTACTAGGGTGTTGTACCGTGTTAGCCATTATGAATGTAGTGAAAAGTCAAGCAAAATGACCCCTTTTATTGGCTAACTAAAAAGATTACAATATGCAGGCTTTCGAGGCAACTCCGGCCCTTTCTTCAGGCAAGTTGTAATTGATTGCATATTGTAATCTTTTTAGCAAGAAAAGGTGTCATTTTGCTTGACTTTACAATTCTTATTATAAATGTTAACTGTTCCTCATGACTGATATCTGTTGTAGTGTCTGAAAGAGCAGAAAAACATTTACTTTTCTTAATGCGCTCCTTTATTTCCGTTTTATTTTTTTAACAATTAGTTTGATCTTTTCGTTCTGAATTTCCCAGCTCAGCAGGTAATGATCCGATATTCCCTTATTCGAAACTCTTCTCAAATGCTCACAGTAGGATCAAATGTGGCTATCATTTCAATAAGTCCTAGGAGTTTCTTATTATTTTCTGTAAATAATTTGTTGTTGGAACAAGAAAGGCGTCATTATGTTTTCCTAAATACTGAACACAAAATACGACTCGTCATAAAACCTGCGCCAATGTTCTTTATCGGCATTTATTTGACGTTGCTGCAAACTGTCAATAGTTGGCTGACTTTGTGATCGTTTTGCAAGTTCAGGAAATTGCATTTGTGATTGATAACGGGACAAAGAGGCTTCCTGGTCCTTTAATAATAATAATAATAATAATTCTTTGCATTTATATAGCGCTTTTCTCACTACTCAAAGTACTTAGCAATTGCAGGTTAAGGGCTTTGCTGAAGGGCCCAACAGAGCAGAGTCTCTTTTAGCATTTAAGGGATTCGAACCAGCAACCTTCCAATTGCCAGTGCATATCCCTAGCCTCAGAGCCACCAGTCACAACATCCATCACTAGCCAGGGTTGATCTTGATAAATTATTAGGAAACAAAAAGCAGTAAAAACAATACACTTTGATATTTTTCACTGAATATAATAACCACTTGTGTTGCACATTTTCAGAGTTAGGTAACATGTTGTAGTAAAATGATGTATGGAGTTTCCTTCCTTCTTTATTAAGAGGAAAGTTGAAATCACTTATTTGAGTTGGCTTTTCCTTAACTAAGCAGACTCTTAACTTGTCTCTGATATTTATTGACCACATCCCTGGATCGTCATTAATATTAACTTCATTCATTTTAATTGCTTCTTCCACTGGTGCGAGTGAAGAGGGTCACATTTTCTCTGTTTAAATGTCAAAGTTTTCTTCATCAGACTCTGAATCAGGTCCAGACCGGGTCGGGATAGCAGTTGACTTTTCCTTTTCATTTGTATCGGTTTTTAAAAAAATGAATAAACCACCTTTTTGCACTTCAGCCATTTGTTTCATTTCTTCGGCTTTCTTTCCTACTTCCTATTTCTGTCTTTATCTCGACTGGGACCGGCGTTCCTTTTTTAATGTCTTTCTATGGGTATTCGTTAACCTGTGGATTAAAAAACGAAGAAAAAACTTATGAGACCAGCGGTTCATAAATTGATTACAATTAAAGACTTGCCATTCATTTACTGCAGCTTTTAACCTGATTTAAGATTTTATGAATATTAGTTTGAGCGTTAAAAGAACATATATTCAATATTCGAAGTGACTTCTCGGTTACATTCTAAGGAAAGAGATCACTCACAACACTAGAAACTTTATCACTATTCATAAATGTTTAAAGATTTATTGTAATAACTGATAAACTTACACTTATATACTATAGGGTGATCCAGATCTAATTATGCAATTTTCATTACGCTATAACTTATTAAGTTTATTACATAGAGAATTCACAGCACCTGCCCTGCACACAGAAATTTCACTTGAAATTCTTTTTGTTGCTGATAGATGGCAGCACCTGCCTTGCATTCCAGAATGGCGGGGAGACGGTTGCCAGTCGAACAGTTGCATAATTAGATCTGGACCACCCTGCATGGCTTTAAAAACATTTGAAAACGAATATTCGTATTATCTGTACATTGGAGAGAACGAAATTTATAAAAACTATTAGATGTAAGTTCAAACAAATGGCCAAAAACTAAACAGATTGCTATTCGGATTCCACATGTGTTAGTTCAGAAGTGTTTCCCAAACTCGGTCCTGGGGACCCCCTGTGGCTGCAGGTTTTTGCTCCAAC